>NC_062519.1:5373171-5438171 GCF_022655615.1 Tachysurus fulvidraco | reverse complement strand
AGGTACAAAATACAAGATTTAATACAAATAAAACCAGCTTGTGTGAGTTTCTCCCAATCCACCCACCCATAAAATGACACTTTCGGCTCTAATCTGCAGTCATTTCACAAAAATATCATTTCCTTTAGTAAACCAGAAGCTTTAAAGGAAATGTCTTAAAGTTTAAGAGCTTTGAATGAAAAGTTGAGTCCAGGTAGAGATCAACTTTATCCTCATGCTCTTTACTCTCAAGCATCAGATTCGCCTCTTTTCTGCCCCTCCTCCCCGATTTCGCTGTCTTCTGATTGGCTCTTGCTGAGGACGAGGAACTGTCCGTCAGCAGCCGGCGCGTTTGGACGACTAGAGGCAGCTATCAGGCGGCTTTGTTCCTCCAGGTCCTGGAATTATGGTGCAGACTTTATTTTATGGCAATGAAAACATAATACAGGCTCAGTGATCTATATAACAGCACATCACTATAGAAATAACTACACATGCTCAAGAGAGAACATTTACTACATAATGCTGTCCTGACAAAAGCATCATGGGAGCTGCTGGAAGTGTCATGTTTTTACGTATAATGTTTTTAATGTTAGAGAATTTAAAATGCTCTCCGCTGCTTATCTCCTGGTAGCATCACGCGTTACTTGATTGTCTAATATCCTTTAGAGTCCTGGACCACGAGGACTAGAGTTTGATATTTATTATGGTGAAATGCTGAAGTTTCTCAACATACCTTTTCAATCTGTTTTTGTTTAGTCAGCTCTTCTTGGTGCTTCTCCTTGGCCTTTTCCATCTCTCTCTGCTTCTGAGTGGCTTTTTGATCCTACAAACAAATACAAGATTCTTATGAAGCAGACGATGCACTTTGCTAAAAAAAATGTTGCAGGTGTTAAAAGCCTTGTACGTCTTTGTCTAATCTGATACAAAGACTTACCATTTCTGAATGAAGGGCTATCTGTTTTGCCAAACCAACACTATCACAGATCTGACAAAAAACAAAAACAATTGAGATAAAACACACACTTAAACACACAACACTCACAACATCCACACACACTCTCAAACACACTCACACACTCAAACACACACTGTCTGCATTTGTTCTTAATCTTGTTAAATTGTTGGAAATGTGTGTGTTGTGATTATTGTTCTATGTACTTTTTTGTTTTGTTTGTTTTTATTTGTTTTTTATGTTATCTATTGTGTGCTGCTACCTTGGCCAAGGCTCGCTTGTAAATGAGATATCTACCTCAATGTGATTTTATCCCTGGTTAAATAAAGGTATAATAAAAATTAAAAAAACCAAACTCTCACACACACAAACACACACACACTCACACTCTCAAACACTCACACTCTCAAACACACACTCACACTCTCACACACACTCTCACACACACTCACACACACACTCACACACACACTCACACACACACACACACACACACACACACACACACACACACACACACACACACACACACACACACACAAACACACACACACACACACAGACACACACACACACACGCACACACACACACACACACACACTCACACACACACACACAAAAACATCAGCACTCACACACACACACACACACACACACACACACACACACACTCACACACACACACTCACACACACACTCACACACACACACTCTCACACACACACTCACACACACACACTCACACACACACACTCACACACACACACTCACACACTTACACACTCACACACACACACACACACACACACACACACACTCACACACACTCACACACACACACACACACACACACACACTCACACACACTCACACACACTCGTTTTCATTATACCTTCTCCCCGTCATTATTAGATTCAAAGATGTAGCAGACGGTGACGGGACGTCCATCGACTCGCCCCCCCGCTGTATGCAACACGAAGCCGAACAAGCGCTTGTTCTCTTGATGGGATGCACACATCACCACGCTGGACAGAGGGAACTGAGGACAAACAAAAAACAGCAGTAAGTCTGGGAAACACAGACCTACCATTCATAATCATAAATTAAAAAGGTTTCAGATCTTGGACCAATTTTTATATAATAAACACCATTAAACAGAAGTGCATAGCTTTTACATGTAGATATGCATATCTTTTGCATATATTGATGGGACAAGGTGAAAGGATGGAGAAAAAAATGGCCTACCCTTAATCTTGTGACTTGTGTTTGAGGATCAATGAGCCTAGAAACAGTTACAGGAAAGCAAACTTTTAATAAGAAGGCAGAGGAACACGAGATCACGTAGTATATTATCTGCGTGCCGTGGGGTTGTTTTACTTCAAGCAGTCGCAGGTGACAAGCAGATGTGATTCGGTCATCCTGAAGATGTTGTGGATGGCTCGAGCCGCCAGGATCTGCCTCATTGTCTCGTAGATGACATCCGGGTTCTCTGTGGCCTTCACTTCCATGGATCCCAGGAAACGCACGATGAAGAGCTGGTGCAGGATGGAGTCTGCGATGATCCAGAGGTATGTCAAATATTTGAGTGATTTATGACAATGACCTTTTCTTATGTCTAAAAAGTCTCTGTAAATATAAGGTCTGCTTATGGGACATGTACCTTCACTGTCTCCTGACTGCACCTGTCCAGACTCTCCGAATGGGTTTGTCCTTCTTTCAGCAAAGGTGACAAAGAAACATCGGCGTTATTTTAAAAGTAAATTAAAACACATATTGGTATTAAGTGGAACACATCAGGCAGGAATTACATCGAGATGAACCGACACGTGACCTGCCTTTTTAAATTCTTGTGACTCATCGTGTGGCATGTATAAAAGTTGACAAATGAGAATTAAAACTAGTTTTATGTATCAAATCTGAGGCAGTTACTGCACCTTTAGTTTTTATATATTTTTTCTACAAACTAAACAGTATACAGTGATCCCTCTCCACTTTGCGGTTCAAGTTTCGCGGCCTCGGTGCGTCGCTGATTTTTCAAAAACATTCCTCGAAAAATAAAGATAAAAACGGTTTCCCAGGATGCCAGACAAAGAGAGAAACTCTCTCAGAGGCTTTGTACATACCCACAGGCACTCAGACAAGGCACATGATTGGTTCCAGGTGCGAGATCTGAGCTGATTGGCTGCGCATCATCGCATCCTATCCCAGCTTCATCCCTTGTTGTATCTCGCCACACTCGTTCATGCTGTCAACTGTGTCTTGCGTATTGTGTTTGAAATTAACATGTCGTTAAGCCCTTACAATGCCTCCTAAGCGCCGTGCCCCTGCGAAAGATCCCTCTAGTGAGCCCAAGAGGAAGAGGAAGGTGATGTCCATCAGTGAAAAGGTCAAACTTAGGGCCAATCCTACTTCGCAGATTTTCACCTATCGCGAGGGGTTTCGGTCCCCATTAACCGCGATAAACGAGGGATCACTGTACCACCTTCAACCTTCATCAGAATAGAATAACCAATCAGTAACATTCTCAAAACCTCTGATACCCTGAAAACTTTATACTTTTTAACACCCTAAACATTATGAGATGTATCGTGAACCTCTTCGAGAGATGCTGCTTGTGTATACTGTGGAACCAAAGCGTTAAAAAACGCAAATGTCAATAATCGTGGTTTATTATGCAAAGTAACCTGTGCTTTAAAACTGATGAAGACGACGGCATGTTTACAGTTTAAATAACTTCAGATTTGCATATTCATAAATCTATGCTTTTTGATAGCAATGAACATAAATTAGTTACTCATATTAATAAAACAAAACAAACAAAAACAAAAAAAAATTTCATCTAACAACATTACATCTTTAAAAAGGTTAAAATTTTAATCACAAACCTGGACCCTTTGTTGCCAAACCACAACCTGTGCAGTGACATGGATGATACCGTTCTTGAAGTGTATACGATATGATTAGTGGCACTGACCTGCCCTGGACAGGACCTTTAGCCTGTGATGTGCAATCTTCACTGACTGGGGAAATGATATCAAACTGGATGGGGGTGTTTGGAGCCACCAGGGAATCCAGAGACAGAGAGGAGAGAGCAGGTGACTCAGAACCTGCTGAGCTCTGGCTGCCAGTGCGGGCTGCACGGGGTCGGCCCTGCCTGTAAACCGAGGGGATTAAAAACTATTGTTAGGTCTTGAATAGGAATAATCAGACTGCCCTAAAGAAAAATACAGCCATGTGAGTGTGAGGATAAACAGATACTGACGTGCTGGGTCTAAAACTCTCATGCCTCTGCTGGAATGAAGGCGATGGTGTCACAGCCTCCAAAGCTGACTGGTTGACTCTTGCTGCAGTTTCCTGTCAGTAAAACAGTCATTTAGAGCCATAAAACAGACTGACGAATCTTTGCTATGAAGCAAATGTTTACCTCAGGCTTCTCACTAAGATATATCCTCTTCGAGATGTTATTTATTGTTGCAATCCACTGAAAAGAAGAAAAGGCAACGTCTCTGTTTAACATCTCAGTATTTATTGAGCTCGCTCATATAATAAAAAACCAACGGATGGGAACTAGTAGAAATGTATTACCTCTTCACAATCTTTTCTGCTATCTGCTTGTAAAATGCCAACCCTATAATGAAAAAAAGAATCATTCAGCTTTACAATGTAATAGATCGGTTTTAAAAAATAATTATACTACATTTTGAGAGAAAGAAAATAATGTTGTGCTGGCAAGGGATAAAAAATAATCTAGAAAAATAAACAGAGAGAAATTAAATACGTTAAATGGAATCAGATTCGTTTAGTTTCATTCATTTATAAACACAAGTATAAAATAGTTAAATATTATTATTATTATTAATATTGGTTATTATTATTATCATTATTATTATAGTTATTATTAATATTTATTATTATTCTTATTATTATAGCTAGCAAAGTCCTAATAGGTTATTGATATATTGAGGTTACTAAACATACTTTTTGCCATCGAATGAAGAGATTTGGAAGCAGAAGCGTCGATCCTCACAGTCCACTGCCATGACAGAACAGTTGTCTATGTCCATGACCAGCCCTCCTGCTACGTCCCCTCGAGACTGACTCATGAGGTTCCCTCCTTGTGTGAAGAAATATTGGCGCTCCCAGGTGGACGACACCAGCCCTGTTTTACTGGACATAAGTAATTTAAAGTTTAGAGCAGGTCAATCATGCAAAAACATAATGACATGTCAGAGACTGGGTCTATGCCCTGCTGTAGCACTGGGGGGCGCCGTCAGGTGTATTGTTGTTATAGTCTTCTTATAACAGCACTTTATCACTGCATTCAGTTCTGTTAAATCTATGCCACGCCATCGCCGATGTCTTCGCATGTCCATTAAAATAAATCAATACATGGTCATGTACAATAACTATAACCAGCAGTCAGGCTCGTTTCGTACTTGCGAGTGTTGAGATATCCAGCTTTGCGGGTCAGGTTGCGGTTAATTGGGATTTTATTAGGGTCAGGGTCGGGCATGTATAGCAGATCACTGGCCTGCTCCAGATCTTGGATTGTCTGCTGCATTGTGTCCACCTCACTGTCCATCTCCCTGCGTACACTGAGAACAATAACAACAAATGATAAAATCAATGTTGTCCATATTTGTGTGTGTATATATATATATATATATATATATATATATAAGAAAAGTATTGCAATAAAATTATATATTATATATCAGGGGTATTCAATTAAAATTCAAATTTCCTCCCAGCAAAGGTCCGAATATTATATTGTCACTTAAAATAGTGTACCCTCATGTTAATAAAATCAATAACGCACATACATTTCTATATAATTTATTGTTAAATTTCAAGTGTTTTCAAAGTCTGAACTTGTATGGCACTTGAATGTAAAACAATCCTGTAGTTGTCTTTACTACATGTCAAGTAACAGACAACAGACACTGAATTTCTTCTGAATAAAATAAATAAAAAGTGCAAACACAGCTTTGAGCAGCCTGAACTTTGGCCTATATTTCAAGTAATGTAAAACATTCAGAATCTTTTGAATAAAATAAAAGTGGTTTGAATCTTTAAGAAAAAAATGAAACAAAAGACTTTTGAGCTGCCCCTTTTTTAAACATTAACTACATTAATAACACAGGAACCTTTAGGCAAAAGAACATTTCAAGTCAAATAGAACAGGGCAGAATTTACTGAATAAAAGACAAGTGCAGAGCTTTGAGCAGCTCCCTTTTTCCTCTCTCCTTTCCATCTTCCGTTCCTAGTGAGAGAAATAGGCATGTAACTGTCCTGCCAGCAGTTTGAATCCTAATTGTCCTGCCAGCATAATTAGGTGCATTACTGCCACCTTCTGCTCTGGAGTATGGAACAGAATCAATCTGTTTTTGGCTTGGGTTTTGATGACACTCCTGTCGTCATTTATTAATATCAAAGAGCTTATATAATCTTATAATATTAGATTATAATAAGGAGATGCTTAATATGATATTAGAATTTTAACGGGTCCAGGCAGACCCGTCACTCGGTCCGGATCCGGACCGCGGTCCGCCATTTGGTGATGCCCATTTCTCATATATATATATATATATATATATATATATATATATATATATATATATATATATATATATATATATATATATATATATAAACATATACCGGCAAGTAATGCAATACATACATACATACATAATATGCATACATATTTATAAGCATAAATAAGATCAAGAAAATAAAAGAATACAAAAAAAAATACATTAAATTGCACTTTAATGCATTACAGACCTGCTTATCATAGTTGTCGTACTGCAGATCGAATGAGCAAGCTAACGTCAATGTTAACAAAAGGGCTATGTTAAAATATTGACAAAGCTCGCATCCGCTTGCTAAAATAAACTATCCTGCTCTCTTGATTCCTGTAATTCGACTGTGAGGTAAAAATTCTAAAAACATCTGTGTGGAGGATTAAACCAATACAGGATGTCATACTAATCCGGGACAGGATATTAAATTAGATACAACCTACTTCTGTACACTGGTTCCGATGTTTGTGAGGAAGTCCTCCCATTGCTGTGTGAGGTTCTCTGATCCGAGCTTAAAGAAACTGATCTGAGGAAAGACAGGAGGAAAAAAGAAACATGGGTTAGGATTTATCCAGTTAAGATGTAGAGATACACTGAATAGTGTACAGTAGGTATGTATATGCACTGATAACAGTGAAATAATGACTAATGAGAACGTTTCATCAGCACCTGCGCCTGCATGTACCCCAGCAGCGGCTCTAACAGGGCAATCCTTTTCTTATATTGTAGCGTGTTAAGTGCTGAGAAGTAGTGCATCATGGTCTGGTGTTGCTTTTTCCTTGAAGTGTAAACATCTTCCATCACTTCACTCTTTACCTGTAGTGAAGGTAAACATTTTTATCATTAGAGAATTCACGTCCTTCGATTCTTTTGCTAATATTTCAGCCATCAACAAAAGTGTTCAACGAAAAAAGAAGCACAAAATCTCTGATGTGACTCGGTCTTCGAGTCATTTCTTCATCATAGCAACAATCTTCCTACGACAAACTCGGATCTAGTCAAATTTCCGGTCTTGTGCAAGGAAACGGGACTCGAGCCAACTAAATCTGCAGAACATACGCTCTTCCCACGGTGGCCAGGCCACGTCTCAGTGTGTGTTTCATTAAATGAAGACCGCCACTGCAGTGTGTAACTGTGTTAATCTTCTTATGTGCGTAATCAGTCCCACAGGAAAGTAGAAGACGACAGATCTGATTAGGTGACCATGTAAAGTCACAATGCAAAGACTGAGCTGTTAGTGTGTGGTGATCTGGTGTATTAAAAAAAAAAACAAAAAAAAAAAACATTTTCTAATAAACTACATGAACTTTTTTTTTTGCTTTAAACTTGTTTTATGTTTTACCTCATCTAATATGTGAAGCATTAAAACAGCGAGACAAGTGTTGGAGCAGCCGGAGACGAGAAATCCCAGGCAAAAGTACAAGCTGGAGGGCGAAAGCCCAATGCCCCCGGCCCCACATCAGACCCACCCACAACTAATCAGGACCGCACATGGCAGGGACTAGTATGCCACAGCCAACCAGGGTCCAGAAGCAGCGAAAGAAAGAAAGAAAGAAAGAAAGAAAGAGATTTAAATATAATCTTATAAGTATTTTATTTATATTTGATATTATATCTGTGTTGCTGCCTCTTCCTGGACCCCCACCCCCACCCCCCATCATGTGTGATTTTTGATGGTGTAGCACTGAGGATGGCTTTAGACAAAGAAGGTCAGTGGATTCATGACGGTTGGAAGTTAAAGATAGATGACCAATAAGGGTGTAATACTGATGTATTATTTTGAGTGGCGGTAGACAAGTTTTCCATGGAGATGTACTCTATTAGTAAATTTTTCCAAGTTGTAATGTGTATGGTGTTCCTTGATTTCCGGTTGCTGCATGTACTTCTACAATCTGCAGCCTCTAAACCACTGAACTGAAACTCGGCTCTCTTTTGCATTTAGCGGCTTCCAAAATCTAAGCCTAAACACGTCAGTTTATAATCATATCCTATTTACTATTTAAGATTCTGCACCATTTCTT
The DNA here is from genome assembly GCF_022655615.1 of Tachysurus fulvidraco. Lineage (NCBI taxonomy): Eukaryota > Metazoa > Chordata > Actinopteri > Siluriformes > Bagridae > Tachysurus > Tachysurus fulvidraco. The sequence continues at coordinate 5,429,630 of NC_062519.1, read as the reverse complement.
GTTCTCTATTTAAATCAAATGACAAAGACGATGACGTAGTCTTTATTTTTGTCACATCTACATTACAGCACAGTGAAACCCCCACCACCTCCACATATCCCAAATTTGCAGGTTCAGACACGATACAGCACCACGGGAGCAGTGAGGGTTAAGGGCCTTGCTCAAAGGCACAACACAGATGCAGCTTGGCAGTGCTGGGGCTTGAACCCTGATCCTGTTTTGTACGAGCTTGTGGCATGATTGCTCGAGTCCACGCCATCATTAAAGCAGAAAGGGAATAGACCGAATCCTAGAAAACCTCCGAAATTCATTTCAATATTTCAAAAGATTCTACTTTTCACTCAAGTTGTTGTAACATAATTTGCAATAAAACTTTTGTATGTAAATGGGTAAATAATTTAAAATAGAAGCATATCAGATTGAGAGCGCTGTACAACTGAATATCTCAGCATAAGTGCGGTCCCTAAAACCAGAAAATGGCATATGAAGATTCTTTTCCATCTACAGAATGGAGCATTATTACCACTTACACAGCTGAGATCTTCAGTTTAGTTCCATGTTATTACCCAACAACTTGCCCATGTGAGATTTTACCACCAGATTTGTTAAACTGGCTTCATACATACACAACCCTTACACAACATGTTATTTGTAGGAAGACAGACTTCCCTATGCAAGATTAGAAAGTAAAAAAAAAAAAAAAGACATCATTTTGAGGAAACATATTTATGGTCTCTTAAAGTTGTGCTATTTTATATGAAAAGAATTTCACAGGCAAAAAAAAAACAGCAAGGTTTTAGGAGTTTAGACACATTGACATCTGAGGAGATCTGATGAGATTTCTCAGGCTGCATATGAACTTTTGTTATTCTATTATACGATCTATAGAATGAACGTATATTATTCAAATATGAAGCAAATCAGGTAAATATACACCATCATATTTACTTAGAAATTAGAAATGTTTGTTTCTGGAAAGCCCAACCTTTATCTTGTGTTTTTCCAGTTTCTATGTTAGCTAAGCATTTTTCTAGCTTTTATCTTTATACGAATGTGACTAGCACAATTTTTTTGTACATTTACGTTGCCAAAATGTCAGGCTTAAAACTATAAACTAACAAGAATGTTAACAGGTACGGCCACTTTTTAAGAGCAGATGATGGTGATTTACACAGTTGCCACGTTCAGCAAATTTTTAAAGCAAAACAGAATCAGAATTTAAGACTTTAACCTTCTTACCTTCTCGTTCTCTTTCTTTTTAGACAGCCGACTGTATCTGTTGATGGCCGTGTCGAGATCTGTCATATTAAGAAAACGAAACGGTGAAGACGTTACAGTGGCTGGAGAATTCTTTTGCTTTTGAAATTGGTGAAAGGAGTCGGATTCTCACCGTCGCTGGATATTTCGAACACTTCCTTCAGAGTAAGGATTTCTGAAGGAAAGAAGGCAAAGCAAGTAAAAAAAAAAAAAAAATCAAATAAATGATGAGTCAAGACAATGATAAACTGACAAATAAAATGTCTATTTACCTTTTAAGTCCCTCTCTTTGAACTGAGTGATGGGGAACATCATGGCATCTGCTAGCTGAGTGGACAGGACGGCATGACAGGAGCTGAGCTGTGAAACAGGAGAGAGAAAGAGAGAGAGAGAGAGAGACAGAGCGGGAGAGAGCAAATGTAAATCGAACTATGTACAGTATGAAGCGAAAAAAGCTAAAAGTTGTACATTATTCTCACCTCATCGATAACTTTGGAAAACTGCTGCAAAGTGGAGCTCATGACCTCATCATCACCACCGAGTGGAAAACGCTAAGGGAACGAGAAGGTTAAAATAAGAGCTTGGTTTATGCTAGCTATCACTTTTTAGCTTAGTCTTATAGGCTTCCAGGAAACTAAAACATGGGACAAGGAAATGTATTATTAATAATAATAATAATAATAATAATAATAATAATCAATCTATAAAAAAGAAATTGATTTTGAAAACATTACAATCTCTAAGGACACGACTACCTTTAAAATAAGTATAAAACTGTCACTTACTCCCCTGAACTATTCCTTTAAACCTGGTGAGTTTAAAGGCATCACTTTCAAAATGTTGCTAAACATTTTACCTGCTTTTCGTATTCCTTCAATAACTTGGAGGTCAGGTGTGTTGCAGCGCTCAGTTCATTCTGTAAACCACACAAACCTAAAAATGTAACTACTCCAAAAACAAGAAAAAAAAGGTTTAAATTGCTTTCTGATAAATTTGGTGTTTTAGTCACAGCCCACCTGTGCATCATATATCCTCTGCATGGCTTTGAAGAGCTGATGGTAGTAGCTGGATATGGCACATGTGTCTTCCTCAAACACGCCAAGCAGCGAGCGAGTCTAGAAAAAAAAAAACAACAACAGGTATTTAACATCAACGTGACCGTGGCTGCGTTTATATTACACACTGGGACTGGAAACAAGACCTTCTGTATCTTTGGCCTGCTAGAGTCAGGAATATGTCCTTGTAGACAGCCTGGTTTCTTCATCACGGAAAAAATACTCTAATATACAGTACACTGCTCTGGTCCGAGTGCCAAAAAAAAGAAGCAAGAAGTCAGGAGAAAATGTGTGTTATATTGAAAAACTATTATAAATTGACTCCACAAAATGTAGTCTGTTAATAAAAGGGTTTGGTTGCTAAGCAACATTAAGAGCAGTTCAGCTATTCTATAGTGTAAGAGTATTATTGGATTAAACAATGTAGATTTACAAGGAATTTATTTATTTTCATTGGTCACGGGTGTGTGTGTGTGTGTGTGTGTGTGTGTGTATAATGGTTTTAGAACCAGAACTTTGTTTTATAATGATATATTTTAGAACTATTCATCACTTGGCTTGTGGTTCTTGTAAGTAAAATATCACTAAAAATTTATTTGTTAAATAAATAAATTGTTCATCTCTTAACAATTAACAGGAAACTCGACCGTAAGTGCCAAGATGTGAATCAAATGATCAGATATTTGATGTGTTTCAGGTTAAAATGCAAAACAACCTAATCTGTGACAGAGGAAAACAACAACAAATAGGAAAAATAATAAAAATCTTCAGTTTCCGGCAATGTAAAGTTTTAATGTGTTCGAAGGTCAGTGGCTGGTGGAATAGTATGAGTCACAAGTAAGCAAGAAGAAAGATGAAGGAAGTGGGTGAGGAAGGAAACTAGGACATGTCAAGGATTTTAAACTGTGCTTGGTCTGTAGACAAAGTGTGAAATAACACAGCTGTGGCGTAAACCGGTGAAAATAGCAACCAGAAATGAGCTACTTAAGGAATTAATGTGATTAAAGACATTACATTGATTAAAGCCGATAATCACACACACACACACACACACACACACACACACACACCATTTATTTATCTTCTTAAACATATATACATAACGGTTTTATTCTCGTTAACACATTTCACAACACAATACTATACTATATGTGACTATTTTTAAAAAAAAAACAATTCTATTCCTGCACCATTTCCTTAAAAGGCCTAAAATGACTCCCGAACGTTTACAAGACTGTACAATGTAAAATCGGATATAATAAGTCACAAATAGTGCACTAATGTACTGAATACTGATTGATTTGGGACACAGCCCTTGTTTATAAACATTGTCTCCTCCCAAAATCAAACCAGGTCCACAAACTATTAACGCAGCTGGATAAAAAAAACGTTTTAATATCGATATTTTCTCGTTTTTACAAGCATTTTCTGACTCACATTTTAAACACGACGACTACACGTAAATAACTAGTTGCTATGCTAATTCTTTAGCTAGCTAGCAAGCCAAAAAGCTAGAACGCTAACAAGCCCAGATGTTTGTTGTTGTTTATTTTTACCTGAGGACTGTCCTCCAGTGTCTCTTCTATCGGCAGTTTGTCAATTCCTGGCATTTTTATGCTATTATTTATTCCGAAAAACTGACAGCTGTTTTTAGAAAAAAAAAATTTTTCCTGCTTTTTTTATTCAAGACTAATCAACAAGCAGACAGAGCCCTTCCCACACATACGGATATTCTATTTCTCCGCCTCTCATTGGCTGAAACTGCGTTGTGTCCCAATTCACTCCTTAAAACCTTAATAAGTGCACTACAAAACGAAAATTAACGTTATTTCTACAGCATGTCTAGTGTACTATATTTCCAATTTGGACGGATTTGGGATGGGTGTTGAGTTATTTCATGCAAATGTGGTAATAAAATAAAAGCCCCTTTAGTTTCTCAAGAAAGATTTCTGTTATATTCCAGCAGAATTAAATTAATATTAGTATAAATAAATATCATATAAACATATTTATTATTGTCTTATATAGTATTTAAAGACACACATTCCTTTCTCACCCTATCAATTTGTCTATCAGAAATATTCTAGCATATGTTTTAACATTCATAACATTCATATTCAAGTCCAGATTAATCACACAGGAAATTAGGTTTGTCAGAAATTAGATTTATTTATCGCAAGGCCTTACACTGAGCTAACAAATATATAGCTTAAGTACAAAAAAAAGAGTACACACACAGACACACACACATACACACACATGCACATGCACATACACGCACACACTCTCAAACTCACACACACCCAAACACACACACACATTTGCACACACACTGTATTTACCTTTTTAATACAAAGTCCAGTGTTTATCTACAAATCCAGCATTTACATACAGTACTTGACTTACAATGTTTTTTCAAGACATTACATTAACATTAATACACATTTTAATATCATTAAAACATTTTTTAAAAACATCTTTACAAAACACAAATTGTTCATTAATTTAAATCTATACATTTCTATACATGTTCAGTTAAAACCAGTGCTAAAACTATAGATGGCTATAGCCAAGCTGATGACAGAATCATTTGTAGAATCAAATCTCATTTTGAACTTTTCCGTTCATGTGTCTGCCTATAAAGATCATACTCTCTGTATAAGATGTAATCCTTCAAGCATTTTGGCAAAGGCAGGAAGCTCATAAACACTGGAGCTCTGAGACGCAAACGTCCCAAACATCTCCTGATCGTCAGTCGGCACAGGTGCTGCAAGCAACGTGCGTTCTCTGGATGATTCAAGACAGGAAGTGGAATCCATTAGTACCTGGATGATGACCCGTCTACATATATCTTTACTGGTGCAGATAGAAATGTAAAAAGATCTGAAGAAGTAATAAAAAAGGAAACTTGCATCACATTACACATATTCTTACCTTGAATCTTGCAGATTTCTGGCCATTGCTTTTGCTCCATCAGGGTTGCCTTCATTTTGCAGCAAAACCTGACGTGATCAATGTAATCTAACATGATATGCACCACACTACCAGAAAGATGCTTCAGCCAGTCGACACATATCACCTCACAAAACTGAGAGAAAGAGAGAGAGAGAGAGAGAGAGAGAGAGAGAGAGAGAGAGAGAGAGAGAGAGAGAGAGAGAGAGAGAACCTGTTAAAGTCTAGAACTGATTACAAACTGCTGCCATTTACGTACAAGGCTCTTAATGGTTTAGCTCGCATGTATCTATCTAGTCTTCTAACACGTTACAATCCCTCATGCTCACTGATTTCTAAATCTACTAAAGGCGGTAGAGCATTTTTGTATTTAGTTCCCAAACTTCCTGATAGTGTTCGGGGCTCAGACACACTTTCCCAGTTTAAATGTAGATTAAAATGTAGACTAACCTCTTTACAGGCATACACATAATACATCCCATAATATTGTGCTCTAATACATCTGATCAAATGCACATTAGCATCTAGTGCTTGCTAATATTATGAACAGCAGCTATGTTAATCCTTCTCCACTGCTTCTCTTTTTCGACCCATCCCGAGACATCTAGAAATTGTACCAGCTACTATTGTCTTCCGTGCCATGAAGATTTTGGACCTCCACTGAGATGAGGCCAGCCATGTGATGATCCTGAGGATTGAGATTTACCAGCTCCAGTTAGACTCTGCTATACTAATGAGGAGACGCCAACTCCATGTGGTCTTTGAGGACAGCAATCTCCTCATCAATACAATATTTGTTGTACTGTATATTTATAATCACACCCTCAGTGTCACCCACATGAGGATGAGGTTCCTCTTTGAGTCTGGTTCCTTTCAAGGTTTCTTCCTTTACCATCTAAGGGAGTTTTTCCTCACCACGGTCGCTGAGTCACCTCAGACTTGTTCATTGGGGATAAATACAAACACATTTAAATATATCTAATATTAATCTTGAATTTTGTATTATATTATTCTTTATATTAACCTTTTGTTCTATGTTTATGTTCTGAAAAGCTGCTCTGCGACCATGTCAATTGTAAAAATTGAATTGAATATTGACAAAATTGCTTCAAATAACATTGTGCAATCAGTGCAATGTTATTTTACATCAAATTATTTGTGAGAATTTTGTATTCAAATAAAATCTGATGATAGATGTACAAGATGGCTGTCCCTTCAGGTACAGGTGAAGTTTTCGCATTGTCTGCTCGACTAAACCAAAAAGTATGAGTGATAATGTTAAAGAATAGAAAAAAGTATTTGGATGAGATTAGTCTCAAAGCTCCAGTATACAGTGAAGCAAAGATGTAAAAATCAGACATATACAATATTCTGGCAGAACAAATAGAATCAATACCATCTGAATTTTTAACCATCTGAATTGTGCAGTCTGACATTGCAGTGTCAGTGAAACTCATCTAACCATGGTGTCTTTGATGACAGTACTGCTCCAACCCTCATAATCATCAGGCACGTGAGCTTTGTCTCCGTACGGACAGTCGAAGCAACGTTGCACGTCGTATCCGTAGTTAAAGAGCATCCTAAGCAGAACCTCGTCCTTCAGGGCATACTGTATTGCTGAAGGGAAGTGTGTGGTGTTCACCCTGCAGAAGTAATTGACGTTGGCGCCGTACCTCAGCAGGGTGTCGATCAGTTGGTAGTTGCCTAATCGCAAAGCCACCTGCAAGCACTTCACCAGGTCCTGGTTGGGCATTGCGCCGGCCTCCAGGAGCATTTTGGTGGAGCATATGTCTTCATTGGTTACTGCGAAGTACAAGACGGACCTGCGCTGGTCGTCATAATTGCGCCTCACCCAGGGTTGAAGCATGAAGTTGGGATCGTAGCCGGCATTGAGGAGCATCTCTAGACATTGTGTTTGACCGCCAGCTGCTGCTGAGTGCAGGGGGCTCATACCACTGTCTTCTACTGCCTCAAATGTGGTCACAGGGATCAGCAGAGCTAGAGATCTAAGAAAAGAAAATATTCATTCATACAAGGACACACTTCGACACAGCCTCTATCCCTGCTCATTCTTGCAATTTTTCGATTAGCCAATCACGGTGCAGAAGCATGTATAAAGTCATGCAGATACAGATTAAGAGCTTCATGTTTACACTCAACATTTGAAAGCAGAAAAATTTCAACTTTGACCATGACCTGGCTCTTTCAAACCATATAACTGTGTTAAAACCCAGCGACAGTGAAGTATTGACGCAAACAAAAGAGTTATTTATTAACAAATGATTAAAGTATCCTTGAAGAGATGCTAAAAACAGACAATTTTGTGCTTTTATTATAGAATTTGCATATCGTTCTTGTGTATAAATCTCAGTGAGAGTCAGAAATGCATCATACTTCACATATCCGCGATGGGACACTCTGTGGATTGGCAGGTGGCCTGTTTGTTTGGGAATATTAGCATCAGCGCCATGCTCCAGAAGCAGAGAGATGACATCAGGGTTCCCGGATGCAGACGCTTCATATAGGATAGTGGCCCAGTCTTGAGCTTGAGAATACACATCAGCTCCTGCAGTCCAAATTACAACTGCTTTCTATTAAATAGTTGGGAATTTGGTATTTTAAAAAGTACTTTTAAAGGCTCTTATATACTTTGAAAATAATATAAATCCAAAGTTATTTATGTAATATACAGCATTTGGCAGATTGCCTTCTTATCCAAAGCAATTTACATATATATATAATATATGCAACTGAGCAGTTGAAGGCCTTGCTCAAGAGCCCAGCAGTAGCCCCAGCCATCCAACGCCTTAACCAGTGAGCTACGACTTCCATATTAGTTACTTTCATATTATTATACAGTATGTATTATAAATAATCCAGTTTTATCACAAGTTGTGAATTTGTTTCTCATCTTAACTCCCAAATCGTTCCATAATTTCAATTTAAAATCCCAAAGACACAATAGGGCTTCATTTGGATACTGGAACATGATCCACTCTTATATTTTCTAAGCAATAACATTTTTCTTAGATCATTTAGATGAATTTCCCCGTATTATAATATCCCAATATTAATCATCATAATCAGCATCCAGCCATGCTGTCTGACAGATTAACGGTAGCATTTAACACCCCCACACACTTCCTTCCAGACCTCGTTGCAGGAGTTCCCGTACTATCTCCACGTGACCACATTGTGCCGCCAGGGCCAGAGGCGTGAGGCCGTACGTGCTCTTGGGATCAGGATCAGCTCCAGACTTTAGCAGCAGCATTGCAATATCTGTCAGGCCCAAACGAGCAGCCTCATGAAGGGCCGTTCGGCAGTGAGCCAACTTTTGGTTTACGTTGGCATTAAAGCAGAGAAGGAGCTTCACCATGTCAAAGTGGTTGTTACGTATAGCTGTGGGAATGTAATGTCACAGAAAAGACTTAAATCTGATAAACAAATTTTCTAGTTTTAGCAGGTAAAGACAATTTTAATTACAAAATTTTCTTAACTTAACGTGATCATGAAATTCAACAAAAATGTAAATCATTTTACAGTAAAGGACGTCCATGGTTACACAACGTTTACGAACCCCTGAGCTAAACAGAAAGGGTTTGTTTTGTTTATAGACTGTCCTAAACCTCATCACAAATCCTGAACTGGCAAAAAGGCAGATATTTAAAGAAAAACCTTTCGGGTGAGAAAGAACTCCTTTTAGAAAGCTACATATACGTTGCAGGGCCAATTAAAAAAACAAAACCAAATGCTAAGCATGTCTTGCACACGAGGATCAGGAGATAGGATTCTTTCCTTTCTAATATTAACCATCTGTCATTAATCATTCACAACTTCACCTGCTATAAAAAAAATTAACCTGTTGATGTGAATTGATTCAAGGTGTTTTCTTTTACTAACCAATGCTAAGAGGTGAATCATCATCATTGTCCAGGCAATCTGGGCTGCTTCCATTGTCCAAAAGATAGCAAGCATTTTCCAAGAGAACTTTTTCTACAGCCAAAAAGAGGGCCGTCTTGCCCCGATGACTTCTTCTGGACTTAGCGTCTGTGGGAGATGCTGTGGGAAAACAGTTAAATATCATTATATATAACAGGTTAGTAGAACAAATGCATCTGTAACAACATTTAAACTCCCAACTGCCTTCAAAACATCAGGAAATTTCTCCCCTGACCTTTGAAAGCGATCTCCAGGATGTGCTGATTATTCTGCACGGCTGCCTCATGTAAGGGAATCAGGCCGGCAGTGTCCTCCTCGGAGAAAGTAGATTGGTGGATTGTGAGCTTACAAAGCTCAGCTTCATCACCTAATATCCAAACAAACAAACAAAAATAAGCAACGTTAACCTACAACACATGAGCAAGGAACTAACAAACACTTTAAATATTCTTACCTCGTTTGATAGCACTGGATATTCGATCCCTTTCTGGACTAGTCTGGATTAACCTGTAAATAAACAAACCTAATATCTATCAATCAAAAAATTTCAGCACATTACACTAAACTTGTTTACGGAGAAAAAAGTTTGCTAAGAAAGCTAAACATTATGAAATGGAATAACTGGTTCATCTGACTTTCCAATCAAATGTAATATCTGCCCAAGATAAATATACTATTTCTGTACAACCTCAATTCTTTCCCCTTTGAAAAATATTCCCATTTCATAAGGGACGAACTCTACAAAGAACGAAACAGTCAATTTTATCTTCAACACTGCATTTAGACTTTTATTATAAGTGAGCTCTAACTAAGCTCCAAATACATTTTCATTCTCAGTCATGATAACCGGTTATATGTTCTCAGCTCCGAGACGATAAATATTTCCTTAAAGTAAATATTTACCTGCATCCATCTTCAGAGAAGATGTCCTTAAATTCAGTCTGTTTATTATTTGCCAGAAGGCTCTGTTCTATCATGTACTGAGTCGCCACATCTTCATCGAAAATCTCTCCTGGCGTCTGAAAATCCATAACTACAGAAACTGAGACCTCCACAATACACCTTCCTCACCATGAACACCAAAGAAAACACTCAGGAAGACTGACGCATTTAATATCCAACTTCATCCCGTGTGATTCCAGAAGCACCTAAAATGCGCATTTGCATATATATGATCAAATCTAACTGCATTTGTACAGGTTTTGTCAACAGTATAGTGGTTGCAAACAACATATACTACAGCACAACCGCAATCATGTAATTATAGACAATTATTTAACATTAACATCCAATTGAGCATTAAACAGCTTTCACACCCACTTCATACTGTATAATTCCCATTGATTAATTAATGTACAGTTTAATGCTTACCTAAAGAGTTATACCGCTGTTAAATGTTGCACGACCTCTTAGCTAAACTCAGGGTTATTTATGTCATGGCCCTGCTATAAATATCTGATCATGGGACAAAACAAGACCACTTGAGTGTCCTGACCCAGTGATCCTCTGTGGTATAAATCTACTGCGATTTGCAGCTAAGACACAAAAGGTGTAAAATAACATTATTTCTTCCTTCGTCTTTATATCGTTATTCATTATTTAGTAATACATTTATTATATATTATTTAGTAAATTCATTTATTATTCGGTAACAACTATAAATCATTGACTAACTACAGTGTAATGGAAAAGACATGTAGTTATGAAGTTAACTACTGTAGTTATTAGGAATGTAGTTGTAGACCTAGTGACAGCTCAAAGGAGTTTAAGGAGTTAATGACAGAACAACAGACTGGAAAACGTCATTTGGGAAGTGACGTAGCACTTATTAATCAATGTGTGTGTGACTATGGAACATGCAGTATAAAAATTACAAGATGGTTAAACTTTTAAATAAAAGGTCAGCTGATGCCTTGAAGATGAGCTTTGGTTCAACCCACAAGTAGTCAAGACAATAGACATTAAGTTTCCTTATTTTTGAAGACTTGTCATTCATTCATTCAATGAAGTTCATTCATTCATTTTCTACCGCTTATCCGAACTTCTCGGATCACGGGGAACCTGTGGCGTCATCGGGCATCGAGACAGGATACACCCTGGACGGAGTGCCAACCCATCACAGGGCACACACACACTCTCATTCACTCACACACACTCACACACTACAGACAATTTTCCAGAGATGTCAATCAACCTACCACGCATGTCTTTGGCCCGGGGGAGGAAACCGGAGTACCCGGAGGAAACCCCCAAGGCACGGTGAGAACATGCAAACTCCACACACACAAGGCGGAGGAGGGAATCGAACCCCCAACCCTGGAGGTGTGAGGTAAACGTGCTAACCTAAGCCACCGTGCACACCTAGAGTTAAAGTTAATTAGGTTAATAAAAGTTAATCAGGAGAATTGAGAGTTAAAGTTAATCAGGTTAATCATTTATTAAACTAATCAAAATACATGCTTTCGCAAAAGCTATAGTTTCTGGTCACTAGAGATGGCAAATGGATGATGACTGTTTTACCTTCAGCCCATGAACGTGATTATTGAAGAAATTAGCTGCACATTTCTTTTTTGATTGTAGCACTACTAATAGATTTTGAGTTGATTTAAGTTCTTGTATTTTAACCCTATAATAGTGATTCACAATATTGTCCTGAAAGAAGTTATTTGTCATTATGAAAACCCAAAGCATGCTAAAGTTGGTAACTTTAAAGAAGATGCTAACTCCATGTCCTCCTCATTAATACAAAGTGAACTGTATCTGACTGTAAAATTACACTCTCTGGTGTTTATAACAGTTTATAATCACACCATCCAGTGTCACCCACATGAGGATGAGGTTCACTTTTGAGTCTGGTACCTCTCAAGATTTCTTCCTCTTCCATCTAAGGGAGTTTTTCCCTCACCACAGTCACCTCAGTCTTGTTCATTAGGGATAACAAACATGTTTAAATATAAGTCTAATATTAATCTTGAACCTTTTTATAATATTAATCTCTGTATAATTAACATTTTGTACTGTATTTCTTATAATAAATACAATTTTAAAAAGTATCTCTTGAAAATTCTTTATCCACAAGCAAAAGTAATGTTATGATGAAGTCGTCTTTGTGTTTTTCTTTTTTCTTGCTGAATTTAACTTTTTCATTTCATCCCTAGTGTGTGTGCCCTGCGATGGGTTGGCACTCCATCCAGGGTGTATCCTGCCTTGATGCCCGATGACACCTGAGATACTGTAGGCACAGGCTCCCTGTGACCCGAGGTAGTTCGGATAAGCGGTAGAAAATGAATGAACGAATAAATGAATGAATTTCATCCCTTAGACTTGTTTTAAGTTCTGTGTTATCTTGATATTGTGCTTGTCTCTGTCTATGTACGCGAAGCATTTTTTGTCATTTGTTGGTTGATTTTAATATTTCCTTCGTGTAATGATTGTATTCACTTTAATCGTGTGTTATTTGTGCTGCAATAAAAAATAATGTAATTAACATATGAGCTAAATCAAGTTTGTTCATATGAGCTAAATCAACTCTTGGCCTCGGACCAATTTATATTGTATTTTCTCTGCTATATTTTTTTTAAACCTTACCATCATTTAAAGTGTACCTTATTAGTGACTCAACTGAATCTTCATTCAGTCTGCTTCCTACAGATTAAGGGACTTATTTACATAGTATTACAGAATACAGGTTATTTATACTGGATAAATAAAGCAGCCTTTGAACCGGTGAATTGTGTTTACTTTACGGTTTGTCACTGCAACAAATTGTTCATGTCGACCGCTAGGAATTATATCACTATTATTAATATATATCGAATTTTATTGTCAGAAGATCTCGAGAAACTCTAATGCTTTGAGTTCCCTCAGAACATTTCTAATTCCCATTTATTTTCTATAAAAAAAAACCCAACAACTACTCAATAGTCTATGCCTGTCATTTCTTTTTCCAAGTTGCTTAGCAACAGCTTCCTTGGTCTCTAAACAGGAATGTATCGTGTGTCTGCCCTCAAAATAAAAAAAAAGAAAGAAAAAAAACAAAAACAAAAACCAGCACTAATTTCAGGTAACTAATTATAACTCAGTCTTTCATATCATCAAGTGGCTGCGGTGAAACATCTCCCATTGTTATTCACATCACACAGCTTTCTCCTACAGAGCAGTGTGAGTGCAGCGTGTGTGATGGCTCCAGCATGACTTCTGCGAGGGGCCGAGGCATCGGCATAGTGACCTGCTGAGAGCGATACTGAACAAGGCAATATGTAAAAAAGAAGCTGACATGCTGCAGTGGCTGAGCTTCATTATTGGATGATTTAGTGTATGAATTGAAAGCAATCGTTCACAGCTTGGTCACCATTTTGACATTTTCAGGTTCGGGTTTTGTGGACGTCACTAAATCAGCTTCCACAAACAAAGTTTGATGTTGGACTGAAAAATATTAAAACAAAAGTTTAGATTTGAACTAAGATACCACTTTAATCCCTTAAGTACACTATGTGGCTAAAAGTAAATGGACACCTGGCCTGGACTTGAATGTCTTAAACAGAGACCTGACCTCACCCCCTCTGAATATATTTCATACGAACTGGAACAAATCTACGTCCCCGACCTCCTCAGTGTCTGATCTCACTAATGCTCTTGTAGTGGAATAAACACAAATCCCTACAGCCATACTCCAAAAACTTACATAAAGCCTTCCCAGTAGAGTGGAAGTTATTATAAAAGCAAATCCAGGACTAAATCTGGGAACATGATGCTCACCAAGCACACATGTACAGCATGGGATGCTCGGGTGATCGCAACCTTTCAGCCATATAGAGTGTGTAATTAAATTAACTTAACGTAAACTCGATCCACAGCTTTAAAGGTAATATTACTAGCACATATGGGAAAACATCGCAAGTCAGATGGAGAAAATCACGAACGCCGATGCTGTCGAAGGCAACTGAGCATACGGTCAGCTTTTCACACCCATGTGCTTTCAATGGCTAATGTTCCAGAAACAGCAGCTGCCCCCTACAAAATATGGGACTCAGAAGCCAAAAGGTGTGTTAATGCAACATTTATTTAGGTTTATAACAATCATGATCATCTTGGGGCATGTGCCTTTCAGAATATACCAACAGGGAATTATGCAAGATCATTTGATCTTCATATATAAAAATATTCATGGCTATATTCAGTGTATACTGTATCAATTTAATTATAGATACAAGAATATAATTACAGGCTTCCCAGGAAATCATCAGGCAACGAACAGACCTGCTCAATTTGCCAAAAGGAAGTTAGTTTGCTCTCAGTACCACATGGGTGATGTATATTTCTATTATCGAAGCTGTTGTGTCCTGGCTCTGCTTTCAAAGTCAGCTCAGCACCGTCTGCTCTCTATAATGAAGCACAGCAGGGACTTTTGCGGTCAGTTGGTTTCACACGACCAAGAGGGCAGACAGCCAACAGCCTACGTTCAGTCTGTAATCAACGTGTTTACTCTCCACGACTTCACCCGTCACATCCAGTAATAAAAAAGTAATGGCATGTTACAGCTTATATATCTGCTTCGGAGTATGATTATTCTCGTACTTGGTTGCTTAGAGACGATAAATCCAATAATCTTCCCTAAGTGTGTATTAAGAAATTTTCTGCCCTCACAAGTCATTGAGATCAAGGTTATAAACACTAACCGCACAGTAGAGTGTAAAACAAAATGATTTCTCATGTCAGTTAATTAAACAGTGTTCACTTGTATGTTACATGCAAGAACTGTAAGAATGTTTGGTTTCTTTTGAAGCTGCACTTCTTATTGACTTCCATTTTGTACATCTTGTGGAAATCAACACCCCACTGAGAAGTCATCCAGATATTTTGTTGCCATTTATTGAAACGTACTCTGTTGCAATGCTTAGTTGTCTGAGAAAGCAAACAGAAACCTATACCTGTTCCTATAAAGCTCATTTACAACAAATCATGCTCAACAACCCCATTACATCAGGTCACAATATAAAAGGTTTCATCACAACAGCCTCTAATAAAGTTTGTACATCATTGTTGTTTTGTCTTTTAAACATGAGCCATGTGGTAGTAAAATAAAACTTTTCCATATTTTTAAAACCCATTAAAATTTTTGAAATTTCATAAGAAAAGTTCATGAAACTTCAACTTTTGTGAATGTAAGTTTCCAACCTTTCAGTCAGTACAGGTTATTAGTATTAATACACTAATCCTTAAAATAAATAAATACAAGCCACACAGTTTGGTTGTTGAAAAACATTGATTTATTGTGTTCTGGGCATTATATATTTATGACCTAGGTCTCTCCTTCTTGCCTTTGTAGAGGGCCAGGAGAGAAACGTTGGCCACCTTTACCACCTTGAAACGGACTCCAGGGATATCACCCACGGCGTGTCCTTTACGACCAAATCCTGCAACCAGAACCTCATCGTTTTCCTGCACAAAACACAGCCATAAAAGTCAAATAGGTATCAATTTCATGATTCTTTCAGAATGCAGTCAACATTAAAAAAAAAAAAGGGAACCAGGAACTACAAACGCACCTCAATGAAGTTCAGGCAACCGTCGTTGGGAACGAACGCAGTGATCTTCTTGCCGTTCTTGATCAGCTGGACTCTGACACACTTCCTAATAGCAGAGTTGGGCTGCTTGGCTTCAACACCACTGTGGAGGGAAACAGGAAGTCAAGCATTTAAGCTACATTCGAGATCAAATACTTGAAATCAATTAAGTGCCTTGAAACATGCAGTATTATTCCCTAAGCTTGTCATTTCCACTGAAAGGAATACAAGAGAGACATCTCAAGTAGCTCCTCCTATTAAAAAAATAATTCACAGCTGTTGCTGTATCAATTAAAAAATGTTTTCTTGCACTTAAGAGGGAATGGCAGAACATTTGCAACTGCTGCGTAGACTGCACACATCAGATAAACTGTTGACTGAGCGTTAATAGAAAGACAAACATTTGAACACGCGCATCTAAACGAGAGCAGTCATCGTTCATGAGCGCAATAGCTTATACAGAAATAAAGCTAATTATACTGAAACACAATCTCCATTTTGATTTAATCGATTTACATTAAAGCTCGATTAAATCATTCATGAAGAGCTTTGAGTGAATTTAAGAAAGCCTGCAAACAATCATAATTCAGAGAGCAAGATTAAAACTAGCAAACGATTTTAAAAACCTTGCTTAACAAAAGAAAGACTCAAGCATTTGAATAATTTCTGTAGAGGCCAATGACCTCCTCTGCATCATCTGGGAAGAAACACAGTGCTGTTAAGACCTTAATATTTGTTGATCTTAGAGGAAAACTAAAAATCTTTGGTACTTCAGGTTTATTTACAGCAGTGAGCATATGAATAATTATAACAATAACCATTACCGCAACCCATCATAAACTGCTCATGATGTTCAACATAAAATGTTGCTATAAAATGGACTCAAAATACTAAGATATTTACACTAACATCAATACACTTGTATCCACTGGATATTAATCAAAGGTTTGCTTCCACAAAACCCATGATGTACAGACGGCGTCATGATTTTTACCCCAAGAACAAACCTAAGGATCCTATCAGCATCCACCCTTTCTTCAAAGATGATGCGGAGGTCACCGCATTTACAGAAATCACTCAAACACTTAATCAGCTACTTGAGCTAGATGAGAAAGGGAATAACATTACTAAAGCAATTATTTCACCAGGGCATTAAGTATCCATGACATTTCTACTGCAACTAATTTACAAGAACGTCGATTGTAGATCAAGTCTTAAATGTCTAATACAATACAATGGAGATTGAGAAAAAGGCAAGTATTGGCACAATAGTGCACTAGTTGGAGTGCTAGCATAGGAAAGTAATCAACTAGTGAACAGGAGCTTGATTGTTGTTCTTTGACGTGACAATTTAGAGGGAGAAAAGCAAGAATCTAAACTGTTTACACTTTTTCAAGCACGATTCCTTTGGCGTGTGAAGCTCCTCCAAAGGGGTTAGCCTTCAGGGCAGTGCCCAAATGAGCCTTCTTGTACTGTTTATCATGCCATTTCTGCTCACGGCGGTGATCCCGCAGCTTTCTGGCTGTACGCAATCCACGGCATTTACCTACAGGACACAAGAACAATATCGAACACAGAATGAATCAAAAAGCGTCCGGATAAACTGCAGATGTATTATAACTAGGGCACTAGATGCGCCTAGTGCACTTCGTTTAAAAAAAAAAAGAAAGAAAGAAGAAAGCGGTTTAGGACACAGCCGTGTCTCTTGACTATTATAACGCCTGAATAAGCGATAAATCTCCCATAACATCGATACAAACATTTAACACCAAACTAACATTTTAATCAGTTATTATGCTTTGTTACTAGATTTATCACATTATTTTGGGTGTATATATGCCTCGCGCACAGTGAGGCTAAGTTAGCCACATTAGCTCTCAGTGCGCGTGGCGGCGCCTCCGCAGTGTTCGGAAACACGATAAAAAACCTCACAATTACACCACAAACACACGCTTAAGCACCGAGTCCGAGTGTATAAGTGTACTATCTGGGTTTATAAGTCATTAGTGAAACGGACATTAGACGTGTAAGAGATTTAATGGAGGTTTGAGTTGGACTGAAGCACGTACCCATGTCGCCTGGATGGAAGTCCGAGAGGAAAGAGAGATCCCACAATGCTTTGCGAAATTGTCGCTTACGCTGGTTTTAGAGGTGTCTATAAAAATGCCTGTTTATAAAAGAGTAGCTTTCATTGTTATACACGTTATACTTAGACTCGGTTATATAATAATAATAATAATAATAATAATAATAATAATAATAATAATAATAATAATAATAATAATAATAATCACCATCATCATCATTATCATCATCATTATCATCATCATCATCACCACCACCACCATCATCATAATAATTATAATAATTATAATAATTATAATAATAATAATCATCATCATCATCATCATCATCATAATCATAATACATAACATACTATCTGTCTTTTTAATCAAATTGACCAAACTGATCAAATTAATTGCTTAATCTAAGCAATTAATTTATATTTTTTTGTATTTGTAAATGTAATGCCATGCACATGGACACCTGACCATAACACCAATGTAGTGGTACAATTTATCTACATTGTCATGTTGACTTTAAACCCACTGAAAACCTAAATTCAACAAATTCAACACAGATCAGGTTTTTTTTTTTTTTTTTTTTTTTTTTTTTTTTGCAGACACCAATGTCTGATCGCTTGTGGCTGAATGGGGCAACAAATAAAGCCTTCTCAGAAATGTGAAGAATTGTATAACCACAAAGTTGGAACTAATTCCATTCTATGTTTTTTGTTATGGCGAGTGGTCGAACGGTGTAAATTAGATGTACGGTGTAAATCATTGTATACAATTGATATACACTCACTCATAAACGTGCAGAATCTTGTAGTAAGTTTAAGTTGTACTTGTTCCATGTGAGTCTACAGGGACCTTGAATCAAGTTTAAAAAATATTAATAATTAAACATTAATATAGGGGGGCATGGTGGCTTAGTGGGTAGCACGTTCGCCTCACACCTCCAGGGTCGGGGTTCGATTCCCACCTCTGCCTTGTGTGTGCGGAGTTTGCATGTTCTCCCCGTGCCTCGGGGGTTTCCTCTGGGTACTCCGGTTTCCTCCCCCAGTCCAAAGACTTGCATGGTAGGTTGATTGGCATCTCTGGAAAATTGTCTGTAGTGTGTGAATGTGTGAGTGAATGAGAGTGTGTGTGTGTGCCCTGTGATGGGTTGGCACTCTGTCCAGGGTGTATCCTGCCTTGATGCCCGATGACGCCTGAGATAGGCACAGGCTCCCCGTGACCCGAGGTAGTTCGGATAAAGCGGTAGAAAATGAGATGAGATGAGAAACATTAATATATATGATTAGGTTTATTGCCAACTTGTCCAGATCCAGTTCCTGTAGACTGGATTTATCTCTTTTCCAAACAGACACACTATGGTTGACTTGTATGCAAGTGATCCTGGACTTTAGGCTGTAAAACCAAGGATCTGAGACCATCACCATCCATCAAAAGATGACTCACCATCCAAAGCAGAGAGTTACAAACTTAGAATCTCTATTCATGTGGATTTTTACTGTATGAGTTAACGAGGAATAATTTCATTGGTTCCTGATACGGACACGGGCTTCACTGGATGTTTTTTGGCCCGACATTTAATTAAGACCATATTGATGTGTATAAAGCGTGACCTCGACCCCACTGAACACCTTTAAGATGAACTCGAATCCCAACATCAGTGTCTCATTTCACTCATGATCCCCAGAAGGCCTTTCCAGAAGAAAAGTGTATGTTTTTATAACAGCAAAACAGGGGAGATGTTCCAAAAAAAAACATACTGTAAAAGGCCAAGTGTCCAGATCATTGACATATATACTTTAATGTATTTCATGTTTACTTGTAAAAAGGTTAGAGGGTGCAAAACCTATGTGTTTATGCGTCGTGTTTGGTGGTTTAGGTTGAGAAAGTAGGCGTGGTCAGGATGCAAGATTGTCCGCCTCTGCGCGTTGATTGGCTGCCGCTCACGCCAATCAGAGAGAGGGTTTGTTCCTTTATCGGGGCAGATTATGAAGCAGCAGTCTTCGTTTGATGCTCTGAAGGTTTTACATGTATACATGGCAGCACCGATGTCTTTGGCTTTATTTTCAGTTATTTTCCTGCAGATATCTTCGTCTTATGAACAAGTGCCTGCTTTTGCCGAGGGAAGGTAAGGAAAAAGGATTAAATTCACCTGAAATGTACCTGTGCTAGTATAATAATAATAATAATAATAATAATAATAATAATAATAATAATAATAATAATAATAATCAGACTAGTCATGTTGCAATGTTTTTGATGTATATATTTCTTTGCATATACAGGCAGTATAAAATAAGCTGAAATATAATAGAAAGGTGAAAGAGGTGCATTGTGCTGCTTTTGTCTGCTGCTGATGTGTGTTGTATCTGCATTGAAACGCGAGAGAAAATCCATCGGAAAGAAGGCAAATCCATATCTCAGCCTGAAATAAAGCCTCATAGATGTGTGTGTCTTTTACAAGAGGTTGTAGATGTAGTGCAGTAGATGGATCGTGTATAATAGTGTAGTGAAGGAATGTGGAGGATGATGAGGATGAGATGAGGATGCTGTCAGTGCAGTGGTGCTGATGAGAATCTGCTTCAAACCTGCACTGTGTTCAACCCTCAAACATGAACGTGCATTCCAACTTCAGCAATCCGCCTTTGTTCACACAAATCATGCTTATAAGGAATCAGGATCTAGATCAAGATACACCTTTTGTTCATCAAATGTTCACCGATTGCAAGAGTTCCATAAAAATCATTGATGGCTTGATGCACCATCTTGAAGTGTGGTAACTTTGGAAGAAACATCAGAAATATTCGATTATCTCCGTAATATGAGGAAAACAAATCATCAGCTGTTTACAGATGTGCAAAAGTGTCACACCAGACTGGTAAACATTTTATTTTGTCTGTGTGTGTGAGAGAGTGGAGAAATTACCCATATGGTGGCAACTTCAGAGGCTTCAACAAGATGGCAGAATGTTGGGGTCTTTTGTACGTCTCTCTATCCACCAGATGGTGCCTGAAACTAAATCATTATTTTGATTCGTGACACAAGTGTCCCAAAATTTTGAATGGCTCGGAATTTCATACATGTTTACCAAGACCTCTAATCACCAAGATATGATCGTCACAGACAAATCTTTATGGAAAATATGTTTTTTTTTTCTTCAGAAGACACCTCTGCACCATGTTTGGTCCCTTTTGCCTCAGCTTTCTTAGCCAATAAAGTTGAGTTTTTTAAAAATATATAAATAAATACAGGTTACAACATATTGCATCATTTTCAGTCAAAGCCATGTACAGTGAAGGATTAAAATAAGTTTACAACTCCGAGCACGTAGAGCTCTAGCAGTTTATAAGTGGGCAAAGAGCTTAGTTGCAACTTCATATTTATGTTTATTTTTATTCCTGTAACAGACTATTTTATCCGGTCGAATTATAAACATGGAAGAATCCAGACCGTTAGTACTTTATCACCTTAAAAAAATAGATTGACTTGCTTTTAATTTATGAGTGTGGTGGAACCTTCTTTAGCAGCTTTAGTAAAAATATCAGTACGCTGTTTAAAACCCCGAAATGCTCTTTAGTTGTCTATCTGAGAAAAGCTTTGAGGAAGAATCCCTTTGAAAGAAAGAGCACTTCAGTATTTAATGAACGTCCTTAAAATGACATTTTGTTCTCATTTAAGTTGAGTTTTAATTGTTTATGCTGATACAGAAATAGCACATTAAGACCAGAGCTGGGTTTAGTGGTTTAAACACATTTTATTTTGACATTTATGGTATTTTGGCAGATGCACTTCTCCAGAGTGACATACATTTATCTCATTTATACAACTGAGTAATTGAGGGTTAAGGGCCTTGCTCAAGGGCTCATTAGTGGCAGCTTGGTGGTCCCAGGATTTGAACTCACGACAATCTTATCAGTAGTCCGTCGCCTTAACCACTGAGCTATCCCTTGTTACACACATTCGATGACACCCACAGAACTCACAGTGAGTAAAAAATGACCTAACATTGAAAGCGTGCCTCCAAGCTAAATCTTTTAATAATGCAGTTCAGATACTTCAGAACATCAGCTACCATAAACATTAATATAACTTGACAAAATTTCACCAAATTTGCACTTATTGTAATGAACAAATTTGTTCTTTTTCATCTTTTTGAACCTCGAGGAGCAAAAATTGGCTCACTTTTTCTGACAGCGAGCTTTTATAGGTTTAGTGTCTTGCTCAAGAGCCCAGCAGTGGCTCTCTAATTACACTCAAACAATTAAAACATATTTGTTCAAAACAGTGACGAACCATTAATAATTGAAATGAATTAAATCATTTAAATGAAAACCTGGTCTGATGTCCACACCTTACTTCCATTACCTACATTAATATGCCAGGTTTTTATGAATATACATAAACATGTCATTTGGAAATATCCTACTTGACATCCTACATCCTAATGTTCTACTTGATCCTGTTATTGAAGTAAATTACTAACTTCAGTTATCACAAATAGGCCTCAGTGTGAATTCTGTATCAAAGTGACGACTGGATTTAGCTAAAAAAAATATATGCAGGCACTAGAATGGTACCTTTGCTGGTATATAATGTGATTTTTTTTAAACAATATTTTGGCTAGATGAAAGGTTTTAACGTGCCGTTGTCATAAATGAGCCGTTAAACTTAACATGGACGTCGGAGATTCAGCAAGGGCTGTGAAAAAAACTGGAAATGTGATTTGTATTTTGGATGCATATTTAATGTCAGCACAATCTAAGCTCATGTGTGTTGTGCTCTGTAATCAGTAGCTATATTTATACTGAACTCTTTAGACAACATTATTCATCCAACCAGGAGAGTCACTGAGCAGGCACTGATTTCATCCCGTAGAGGTGTATCTCTTCCGTTAACCGCACCGTCGCCAGCAGATTGACCCACATGTTCAGGTGCTTGTGACGCAGGTAGATCCTTTAAGCTGTCGCTGAATCAGAGAAAACGACAGACCCGGTGTCTGGTCTTGTTTTATCACCATCACACTCAGCGTTCCAAGTGTTTGAAAAGACGAGTTTGATCAGGGTGGCGTTTTTTTAGGGGGATTTATTGCTGGTGTTGGCTCACGCTGCTAAGTTTGGACGTCTCACAGGCTCGGATAAATGATTACTCACTGCTGGGCTAAATATAGTTACATATCACTGACATCTGCTGAATGCAATAACTCAGAGGGCTCGGCGCTCCTCGCCTGTCAGCGCCTCGCTGCTCCAAGACCTTTTCTTGTGTGCCTGGAAAACTTTCTTCCTCCGAGCTGGGATGAGTCAGAACTGGGATCATTGAGAATATACATTACACGAACATCCACACTGTCTTCTAAGCTGGAGTAGTACAGTATATTACTACAGTGTGTTGCTCACTGACCTCTTTATTAGAAAGGCCGTGATAATACAGGATTAGACTGGATAGAATCTCTTCTTTGTGTTAAAACAGAAGGGAAGCGCATGATGAGATAAGCTGAGGCATTCAAACGAGGCTTGATTGGTACAGTATGAAAGGGTTCAAAGTGTGTCAAGAAAACCTTCCCCTTATCATTCTACCCACACCAACCACCAGCACCACCAGTCTGTAGACTGTAGACACAAGGCAAGACTCAGCAGGCCAGGCGACATCTCCGGTTCATGTTCTCGGCTGATAATATATATGCTTTTCTGTGCACCATGGTTGTAAAGAGTGGTTATATTCTGGTAATGTAGCCATCTCAAACCAGTCCTCTTCTCAATCAACCACTGTCCATCCATCCATCTATCCATCTATCCATCCATCTATCCATCTATCCATCTATCTATCTATCTATCTATCTATCTATCTATCTATCTATCTATCTATCTATCTATCTATCTATCTATCTATCTGTCGATCTGTCGATCTATTGTTCAACCTACCTAAGAGCAAGACTGCGTTTATATTTTAACGTATCCATGGTAACACCATTGAACATCCTGACGTATCATATAACCGAACGTCTCTGACCCCGCATCCAGAGGGGACGGAGTCTACAATACTCACTCTAGTAAGATGACACATGCAATACATTGACATTAAGCGAGCAGCTCACCAACTGCCCTCATCCTCATCCACAAGCCACTTCTCTGACAAAGCCTGGTGATTTTTGATGCTCCTGGGACAGGAGATCAAGTCTTTACACTGTCTGTGTCCTCATGTCGCCGTCTCTTAATCAGATTCGCTAGCGCCTCTGGGATAAACCCATTTTATCAGGCGTGACAGCAGAGATTAGGCTGTTTAATCAGATACACATCTCGCTGTTGAGAAAAACAGAAGAGCAAAGTGAAATGATGCTCTGAGTGACGTGGTGTGTGTGTGTGTGTGTGTGTTCAGTGTTGATTCACACAGACTTCTTTAAACCTTAGGAGACTGGATTAAAATAGATTAAATGGATGTGCTGTATATAAAAGCTATTCTATTTCAGACCTCGGACGAAACATCTTTAATCTTTAATTCATTGCATTTTTTTTGTTTATACAGTTCAGATGAAGGAGCATCACAAGACACCCAATTCAGAGGAAGTGAGTCGCTGCCATTTAGTCTGTTTCTTTCCCTTTCACACCGATTTGCTTTTATAAGCATGTGATTGCACATGACATACTGTATATAAATACCTGACCTGATATTGTCACCGTATTGTTGCTTGTATTACGCAACACTGACACGCTGAGCAACCTTATTCTTTCAAAGTAGATTTATTACCCTGGATAAGGAACCCCTTTTTTTTTTTTTTTTTTTTTGGTTTTCTCCAGATGGAGTCGGTGGGGAGAGTCAGAGCGTCTCGTACGATCACGGCTCGTTGTTCGCAGCAGAGGAGATGAGACCGGCTCTGCAGGTGGGGTGTGGCCTCGTCTGCCAGCACATCAGTGTGACCTTGAGCTTCTCTTCCATGCCAGATCGATCCAATCCCACACGGGCTGCGCTGTGGCTTAGGAAGACAGATTACAGTTAGCAGTGTTTCAGTGCATCGCATCTTTACAGAATTTAGTGCTCTTAAATTAAGGATTAGATAGATAGATAGATAGATAGATAGATAGATAGATAGATAGATAGATAGATAGATAGATAGATCATTTAATTTAAGAAATAATTGATTTTAAGAAATATTTAACATGGGGGCATGGTGGCTTAGTGGTTAGCACGTTCGCCTCACACCTCCAGGGTTGGGGGTTCGAATCAAGCCTCCGCCTTGTGTGTGTGTGTGTGGAGTTTGCATGTTCTCCCCGTGCCTCAGGGGTTTCCTCCGGGTACTCCGGTTTCCTCCCCCGGTCCAAAGACATGCATGGTAGGTTGATTGGCATCTCTGGAAAATTGTCCGTAGTGAGTGAATGAGAGTGTGTGTGTGCCCTGCGATGTGTTGGCACTCCGTCCAGGGTGTATCCTGCCTTGATGACTTCTGAGATAGGCACAGGCTCCCCGTGACCCAAGAAGTTTGGATAAGCGGTAGAAAATGAATGAATGAATGAATGAATGAATCTCCAACCATTCGAATCTCCTGCTCTGTTTCAGCTACATGACTGGAGGCCGCCATCTAAGCCTAGCAGGAGAAAGTTGCTGCAGTACGGAGGAATCATGCCCTACTCTCCTCTGAATGTGGTTTATAATGGTAAAACCTGCATCTTGTTTCGAGCCAGGAAGCTGGCCATCAGGTACAGAAATCACACACTAGTGGATCTCACACCGAGAGTGTTCGGCCCTGACGCAATAGTGGACACCAGAGGCTCATTCTGCAGCAAGGACAAGGCCACGTGAGTAACAAATGATACACAGATTGATTGAACGGTAGAAATAAATCACTAAGGCAGTAGCCATCAGGCATGGCCATATGTAAAGATTAACATTTTTGTATTTATTTTTCTCTCAGATTGTATAGTGACATACAGAGTAATGATAAAACTCTATATCTCATAGCACAGAAATAAAAACAATGTATATGTCATACATTCGACATGTTATTTTCGTCACACTTGTATTTCTCCCAAGACTCAACATACGATTTGGAGACGTAGAGGAGCTCCGAGGACTTTCCATCAGGTTGGTACAGATCTCCAGCACTGCTAATTTATTTCACGCAAAGTGAACAAGAGCTTACATCATGTCCTGCTTTCCACAGACTGCAGATGTCCAACACGTTCTACGAATCAGCAGGACAGAACTGGTTCACCCTGGACAGCGTCCATATCCACTACAACTGGACACACGAGGCCACGTTCAACGCTACGGACGTGTACGCTCCTTCCACCAACTCGTACCACTGCCAGTTTGTCAGCAGCCTGCAGAAATACGACACGCTGTTGGTGCCGTGCTCCAACACGGACAACGCGGCAAACTGGCACATCACCTTCACAGACTTCCAGGTGAGCGCCATGCTTTGATTGTGAGTTAATGGGCTTTGCATAAGTATTTACCCCCTTTGACATTTCCATATTTTGTAGTACTGCAACCTGGATTTGAAATAGAGAAAATTGGAGGATATGACGTACACGTACACAAACTAGCCCATAATATTTAGAGATAATAATGCAGGCAACTACAGCAAGGGGGGTGTGAATACTTATGTGATCACAATTTTGTCAAAAATCTCATTAAGGTATTACATTAATTGTAGATTACATATAATCCCAGATCCATGTTATAATTTTACAAATGCTTCTACACAGCTTTGTAATATCATCGCACACCTACTGCTTTAATTCCCAACAGATTCAAGCCTTCAACGTCCACTCGAACAAGTTCTCCTCAGCCAGCGACTGCGCCACGTTCTTCACCCCGGCCATCCTCATGGGTCTCATCACGTCACTGATCCTGCTGCTTGTCCTCGCCTACGCCCTGCACATGGTGGTCCACCTGAAGCACATTGACCGCTACGAAGAGCACAAGACTACAGTCTACTTCCCCCGAAGCACAGAAGCTGAAAGCACTGACAAGAACATCCAGTAGACCAGTAGGATCCCCTGCCGACCTCCAAGCACAGAGACGGACAGTTCGGCGACTCTGAGCTCTCAAGCCCTTACGAGTGAAAGCGCAGGAGCAGGCTGGAAGTGTGACGTTAAGAGCGTTCTCGCTTCTGACTGTGCTACTACACTCGCAGGATTGTGGTAGGACAGAAAGAGCGGATTCCTGACGGATTTTAAAAATGGAGATACCCAGATTTGTATCTACCACTAGATCTCAGATCTTGTTTTTTTTTTTGTTTGGTTGGTTTTTTTTTCCCAAGATGTGTTGCAAATGATCAGGATCTGAAGGAAAACCTGAATCAGTTCAAATTAGCACAGCGTACTTTGAATTTATATCGTCTGTCTCATATAAGCATATAACCTCCTGGTGAGAAATATTATATGGACGCTTTATTACACTTCACTTACAAACTGTGTATAAACCATTATAGTTTATAGTTAAGTGTATTAGACATTAAAAATATGGAAATACTATAGTCAAAAAACCTTCTGATCCTCTTTACACAAAATTTAAAACGAATAAAATATGAAGATAATCTTCTGAACAGAACCAGTCAAAAGTTGGGACACAGCTGTCTGCTTTCTGAAGGATTAAGCTTGGGTTTTTGATGCGTTATTTTATATCTAAAATAAAAAGCAGCCATTAGGTGGTTTCTGGTGAAGCTACTAGTATGACTAGTAGATACTAGTATTATCAGGGCTACACTGAGTTATCTGATACAGTACTGGGCAAAAGTTTCAGGCAGGTGTGAAAAAAGGCTGTAAACAAAGAATGCTTTTAATAATGGAAGTGTTAAACATTTATTTTCAGAAATGAACAAAATGCAGTGAATGAAAAAAAGAGAAATCTAAATCAGATCAATATTTGCTGTGACCGCCCTTTGCCTTCAAAACAGCAGCAGTTCTTCTAGGTACACTTGCACACAGTTTTTGAAGGAACTCGGCCGGTGGGTCGTTCCAAACATCTTGGAGAACTGACCACAGATCTTCTGTGGATGTCGGCTTTCTCACATCCTTCTGTCTCTTCATGTAATCCCAGACACACTGGATGATGTTGAGATCAGGGCTCTGTGGGGGTCGTGCCATCGCTTCATGCTGGTTTAAAGGCAAAAACTAGTAACACCAAATATTGATCTGATTTAGATTTTTCTTTTGTTTGCTCACTTTGCATTTTGTAAATTGACAGAAATAAACACTCACTATTTATATTTCGGAAAGCATTCTTTGTTTCCAGCATTTTTTCACACCTGCCTAAAACTCTTGCACAGTACTATATATAAAAAAAAACCTAAAATGTAATTGCTTCTTTTTAGTTCTTGCATTTTTTTTTTATATATGGTTGATGATAATCTTTTTTCATATACGAAAGATGAATTGACTGGTTTCTAAAATGTGAAATACATTGTTAAAAAAATACCTTCTACACATAAGTGTGTCCAAACTTCTTCACTGGTTCTGTATACGACTGACTTATATAAAGTAATGGTTTCTATGCAGTATGTAACAAACCCAAGTGTCATGAAATCCCTCAAAAATTTAGAGAATGACGTAAGATATTTGATTGTTTACCGGCACTGTTTCTGGACGATGTTTTTTGAGATACTTGTGTTCTTGCTTTTTTTTGTGCAACTTGTATGTTTTGTAATTTCTTTTTTGTATTATTTTAAAGTGAATGCCTACAAGCTGAGCCTTTGACAATGAGATGAATCTAAACTAATAAGCTACTCGGATTTCATTTACAACCATTGAAGCACAATGGAAGCAACGTTAAGTTGTAACATACAGCATGTTGCAAGAAAAATTTCAGTATCATGATCATATAAATGTGTACAATAACTGATGTTAGTCATTATATACTAAATGAGGGAATAAGCCTGTCCTTTATCCATTTACACACATATATGAAATGGCCTATTGTGTATTGATGTGGATTAATTATTGTCCCCAATATTTCTGTTGAGTTCAATAAAACCAGCAGTTCATTCATGCCAGATGTCAGTGTCTTTGTTAATGTTATGTTGCATTTATTTACTTAATGTTGAAAATATTGGTCATGTAGTTGTGTACTGTAGACTGTAGACTCCAATTTGCCAGCCACTGCTCTAGCATGTCCATCATTGAACACACACATACACACACATACACGGACCAACCCTTGCCCGTAGGTGGATTGGTGTCTCTAAGATGCTGCTAGCTGTGAATAAATGTGTAAATGTGAGTGCCTGGTGCCCTGGATGGTTTATTATCACATCAGACCCAATGTTTCCTGATCGACCTCTGCGCCGATCAGCATAATGAACTTACTGAAGATGAATGAATGAAAGAATGATGTCTAAAGAAGATAAACTTATTGACACTTTGTTACATGCCTACTCTTTTTCATGCAATGTTTATGTATACAGTTGAATACAGTTGAATGTGCACATTTTATCCAAGTATATATCATCAGTGGTAAGTAGGTACACCTTTGTGTCTTGCAGGACATTTGAGGTCTTTCACTAAAACTTTGCAGAACATCTTTATGGAGCTTGCTTTGTGTACAAGAGCACTGTGATAATGGAACTGGACGGCTGCACGGCTTGTTTTCAACCTGCTCAAGGTCTAGCATACCACCCCTCTGCTGCGATTCCTCCACTGACTTCCAGTAGCTGAACGCATCAAATTCAAAACACTGATGCTTGCCTACAAAGCCAAAAACTGGACCAGCTCCCTCTTACCTCAAAGCCCTCATCACTCCTCGCACTTCACCCCACACTGGGGGAAGTTGTGGCCTAATGGTTAGAGAGTTTGACTCCTAACCCTAAGGTTGTGGGTTCGAGTCTCAGGCTGGCCAAGACTGAGAAGGCCTTGAGTGGCGCCCAGGGAGCAGTTGGGGGGGTTGGTGCCTTGCTCAAGGGCACCTCAGTTGTGGTTTCGCCGGCCCGAGACTTGAACCCACAACCTTGGGGTTACGAGTCAAACTCTCTAACCATTAGGCCTCTCTAACCACCATCCCCGTTGTATGTAAATGAACCGGTTTGGGCGGCTTAGTTAGAGTGAAAATACAGTGTAATTCTACAGCATTGAAAAGACATTCTAGACAAATTTATATCCCTGGATAGGGATCTATGGATGTAGTGTTCAGGTGTGCGCTTACTCTATAGTATATAGCATGGCGCTATTGGTAGCAACAAAGTAAATAAAATAAAATAAAATATTAGAAGATATTAAAACATGACTGTCTTATTTGTTTATATAGAAAAAAATAACAGTTATGTGTAACATGGCTTTTTCTTTTTCTTTTTTTTTTTTTTTACAAACTACAGTCGAATCAGCTTATTCCTAATCAGGTAACTGTTCCGGACGACGTGATGACGCAATCATCAAGCGACGCGTGTAATAACTTTTAGAAATAGGATGAATCACCGATTGTTCGTACATTTGCGTTACGTTTTGTTTCAGAAGTCGATATTAACGAATAATATTTTATTCAGACGTTTGTGCAGCACGATGGACCGTGTCGTTGTGCGCTGTGTTCCCTCAGAGCCCAAGCTGAGCATTTCATTCACGTTAGCCGGATGCTACAAACAAATGCTGAGGGAGCAAACAGAGCAGTTGGGCAAAGCGTTAGCTCGGATATCTAACAGTCTTATCAAGGCGCAGACAAAAGGTAAGAAGTGTAAGAAGACTAGAGGTGAAAACACGAGCACTTGTGATGGTGAGCAGGTGGTGCGGCTTTATTTTAAAGGTGATTTGGTTTCTGAAGACACTTTAAACCGCGACGCCTGGCGGGACTCCTCGGTACTGCAGGTTGGAGACCTAAAATACAACGTTGAACTCAATCCTCCGACTTTCACCACCGCACAGCTTCCACAATCAGTTCTGTCCGGATTCCCAGTCTGCCCAAAACTAGAGATTGAATTCGGGAATTTGGAGTCGTGTGTGTTTAAGTGGTACAAGGAGAATAGAGTAAACGCGCACACGTGTGCTGAAGAAGACTCCTGGGTCGAAGCAGGACGTGACCGAGTCTTTACACCATCTAACATAGATATCGGGTTGAGACTGAAGCTGCAATGCATGCCGGGAAACGGGTCCAGGTTGGGCCCTGTGGTGGAGCTCATAACCTCATGCACTGTAGAAGCAGGTCCAGGAGTTTGCACGTTTGACAACAGACACTTGTACACCAGTGAGGTCACGAATGACTTTACAACCAGAGTTGTGACTTACAATATCTTAGCAGAGATTTACAGTCAAACTGAGCTCTCTAAAACAGTCCTGTACCCTTACTGCGCTCCATATGCCCTTGAACTCGACTACAGGCAGAACCTCATAAAGAAGGAGCTTTCGGGCTATAATGCAGACATCATCTGTCTCCAGGAGGTGGATAAAGGCGTTTTTGGTGATAGCCTGGTGCCGGCACTTGACGCGTTCGGCATGAACGGAGTGTTCAAAGTCAAAGAAAGGCAGCATGAAGGACTGGCCACGTTTTACAGGAGATCAAAATTCAAGTTGCTTTTTAGACACGACATCATGCTGAGTGAGGCATTAAAAACGGACACGCTCCATAGTGTGCTGCTGGAGAAACTGTCCACCAACCCGGCGTTGAAAGAGAAGATGGTACAGAGAAGTACGACGTTGCAGGTATTACATGGTCTAACCACTCAGTGCTGGTGCTGTTCTGACACTGAACACTGACAGGTTGAAAGGTTGTCCACGGTTTAACATGCATTTGGTGTTCATCTGCTTAGCAAAAAGAAGTGGCTAAAATCAGGGAAAAATAGTAAAGAAGGCTGAAATGCTGAACAAGTTGTTGATTTGGTTCATGCAAATCTTTTGTCGGGGAGACCAGTACGCAAAACAGGTTGCACTGAACCACAACAGTCCACAAGGTTCATTCCTGGCGTAGTGTCTGTATGGCATTTCACATGTTCCACCATTTTAAGGGTTCTCTGGTTTTCACCCACCTTTCAGAAACATGCCAGTATACAGGCTGATGTCTCTCAGTTGCCCCAAGTGTGAATGAGTGTTGTCTTACCCGTAGTGTATTTCCACCTCACACCAGTGTTTGTAGGACATGTGGATTAGAAGGTGAATGTTGTAGTGCTTCAGAAGTTTTGGGAAAACATTTTAGATAGCAGCCAGCAGTGAGCCTGTTTGTATGGTGGACTGTTGTGTTGATGTAAACCTAAAATATCCAACCAAAAGCAGAACCTGATGGTGATGAGTAAAAAAAAAAAAGGAGTATATTTACACTTCCAAAAGATGCAGCATGCAAACAAAACGTTAGTATCCCTGTTGTACTGGGAATAAACCACCACCCAACTGGTCTGTTAGTATTTGTGGACAGGGTAGAGGATGATGTTGGTAGCTGTCAGCAACCCAGCACATTTTCACACAAACATAACTTCCTTCATATGACCTCTAAGGCTTTCTCTACCCCTACAACACTAGGTTTATTCTTCCCTTATCTGCTTGTTCATAATGACAGTTATTCACTATTATGATTCCAAACATTTATCATTTTTCACCACCATACTTTCAGGTATTTTATTATATGCTGATATTGATGTATTTTATAAACTGAGTTGGGGTTTAGGAAGGGTTTATTTATTTGCTTATATTGAAATGAATTGACTAAAACCTGGTATAAATAGTTTTTTCCTTTTGGTAAGGTAACGGTTTTACAGTCCGTCAGCGATCCGTCAAAGATAGTGTGTGTTGGAAACACGCATCTTTACTGGCACCCTAAAGGTAGGAAACATTGGTACTGGATTTGAATTTTGAACTTGATTATAAGCGCATACCATAAGAAAATTAATTTTCTTTCCTGCCCCAAGGAGCAAATGTTCGATTAATACAGATGGCTGTGGCCCTGAAGCACCTGAAGAAAGTCGTCATGGAAGAACAAGCTAGCACACTGATATTCTGCGGCGACTTTAACAGCACACCATCGTCAGGACTCTTCCAGTTGCTCAGTCAAGGTTCAGTATTGGAGCAGCACAGTGACTGGGCATCTAATGGGCCTGAGGAGCATCTTCCAATGGAGCTCCACAGCCCCTTTCAGTTGACTAGCGCGTGTGGAGAACCGCAATACACCAATTATGTAGGAGGCTTTAATGGATGTCTGGACTACATTTTCATTGAGTCGCAGGCCTTGCAGGTAGAACAGGTCATTCCTTTGCCCAGTCATCAGGAGGTCACCACATACCAGGCCCTTCCCAGTGTGTCTCACCCATCTGACCATATAGCTTTAGTCTGTGACCTCAAATGGAATTAAAGTTGAGACCCAGCCTCAGATTTTATTCCACAAGTAAACATTAAAATCAGGGTTTGAATGTCTGGCTGAGATTAGAACACTTCAATTTCTGATTTATTGCTGCAACAAGAGGACTCTGTTTATCAATTAATCTGTTTTACTGATGGGAAAAACATCTTAATGCCTATGATGATCCTGATTCACCAAGCTGTCCATAAGAGAATTCTCTGAATGCAGTATGGAAATAAAATCAGTCTGATATAATTAAAATCATTCTTAAACTTGTATTAACCATGTAGTCTGCATCCTGAAACAAAGATTCTTTCAGTCACAATCGTTTTATTTCAGGCTTTAATAGGAATTATTAATGAGACATGGGGAAAAAAAAAGGACCGATATGATTGCAGGTGCCCGATCAAACGGTTATCATACATCTCTCAGCATGTGTACACAAATAAATCTGGTGATCGCTCATTTGGTCATTTTCAGTTTAGGTCAACGTTATATGAACTTAAAAGTCACAAAGCAGGAAACAAGCATATTTTAAGGCAATTGTAAATGCAGTTAAAGGCTGGTTATATAGCAAGATGGTAAAGTCAGGTATCAGAGTTAGTAAGCTGTAATAAGGCCAAAGAAATCAACTCCTAGTTTACCTGTCATACAAACACAAATCTTTCACCCCATCCCCACCTTTACCCACTGGACTACCTCATATTATTGAGCTGTTCCTCATTATACATGTTGGTGTAACATAATTTGGTCTAAAGTCATTACTTATTGAATGTAGCTGGTCAGATTAAAGTACATGCAAAGTTTACATAGATAAAAATGGAATGAGAGAAAAAATGTTCGTATAAATATAAATATGTTCCCATGTTTGACACAAAAAAACCCCGGAGGCAGGTTCTCATTCTCATCCCTCGATTTGTTTTGAAATCCACCTCGTCGTATATTTCAAATCAAACTAAAATCAGGCATACATTTGAACATTCCTTACTGAAATGCTGAAAATAACAGAAGCCCAATTGAGGGGGAAAAAAAAGAAATTTTTTAAATGTACCTCATTGGCAAATTTGATAACCATAAGCTAATATATATGAGAGAATATCCATTGTCTGTCAGTTGTGTGATCACGTCCTTTGTTAAAACACCCCTTCGTGTGAGCCTGTTAATGTCGCTTAACGTTTGCTCAGCTGCTCAGAAAGCCAGTCCAGTCCTTCATACAAACCTGTTCCCTGAGTGGCGCAGGTCGCCTGAACGTACCACTGTTGGAGCAGAAAGTGACAGAAATTCAATCATCATAGAAGTTTTATACCAAGACAGTAGAGTAGATGGTTATATTACAGTTTGCTGAACATAAAGCATCACCTCTAATGCTGCAGCTTATACAAGCATTAGCCTTTACGTCTGATATTTAGCAGATGGCAACATACCTACAACATGGGAACCTGAAGCACCAGTACGACATATTAGCCACTTCAAATTTTAATATTGTCATACATCTCCTAATCACTAATGGTCAGGCATCAAACTACATGTTTATCTCGGTGACCACAGCTATGCGTGACCAGGAGTGGTGTCAGTGGCAGCGACATTTGCAAATCGCAAGCGTCCGAGTTCCTGTATACAGAAGAGTGCAGATAACAAGAAAGACTTACAGTTCTGCTCCTGAGTGTCTGCAGGCCGAGTTTGTCCGTCAGCTCGCTGATAGCCATGGCGTTGGGCAAATCCTGCTTGTTTGCAAACACCAGCAAAACTGCATCTCTGAGCTCATCCTCTTGAAGCTATTCCAGACATAAAAACACGACTTGTAAGCAGAAGTTGTTAAACGAAGACATGGGTGAGAGACAAAAAGACCGAACAGAAACAATAAGGTTAAAATGATCTAAAGATATAAATCAATATCTTATTCGAAAACATTCAAATATTATGCTATGCGGAAATTTATATAATTACTTTCACTAAAAGTAAATAATAAACCAAACAATTATTGTAGTGAATGAACACACTGGGCGTATAGTGCAAGAACAAAGATTTAAATATTGTAATGCTTGGGCGTGTCTCACAAACCATCTTCTGCAGCTCTTCGGCAGCTTCCTGTGCACGCTCACGATCGTTGCTGTCTACCACAAAGATGAGACCCTGCAAGAACGGCATACACGGAAGTGAATAAAATGAACTCGCTTCCCTCACTGACAGATTTTTCTTTTTGTGCATTGTTATATCAAGCAAAATAAATCGTCAAGAAACCGAGAAAGTGAAATTCACTGTGATTCAGAGTTGAGCAAAGTTGTGAAGAGTCCGTAAAAGCAGTGATACCCGAGTTACATGCAATACTCAGAGAAACAAATCATTTTTAATACAGACATATACAAATAATACTAGTAATAGTGAGAGGTTGTGCGTGTGTGTGTATGTGACACTAAATTTCAGATGTGATCTGGTTACCTGTGTGTTCTGGAAGTAGTGCCTCCACAGAGGTCTGATCTTATCTTGGCCACCCACATCCCAAACAGTAAAACAGATGTTCTTGTATTCCACGGTTTCAACATTAAATCCTGTAGAACAGACATAAAAACTTTTAGATGATTAAAAAATGTTTTTAAATATTAAATCATTAAATATAGCATTCAGCACTCAATTACAGGTCGCAGGTGGGTGACACAATGACAAGGGAAAATATTATAACAATGTGTGTCTTGTAAGTTTCATAGCCAGTACAGCTCCAGTATTCGTTGGCACCGAGTCTCTGGAAATGTACTGGAGCAATGAACAGCAATCTTACTAAAAATTGTAGTATTTAATTGGGTTGAGATTTTGTGACTGAGGACCATAACATATAAGTTACATCCTTTTCTTCCACATCAGCAAGCCATTGTGTACTGCAAAAGGGGGCTGGATGCATCTTTTAAGTGACCACGCCCTCCATGATAAAAACTTTGGATAAAAGCGAGGAGTCAGAAAGACTTTCATTGATCTGCAGTCGAGCTTCTTTAAAAGCGGACAAGCTGACCCAGACCATGGCGGAAATACAAATAAATAAATTCGCCTGAAAGTTTTTCCTTTAATTTTCTCATATACCAGGCCACCAAAATTGCTTTTACAAAAAAAAGGAGTGAACTTAATTACTTTGCTAAAGCATCAAAGAACTTAACAGTGGATATTAAAGTATCAATAGTACTTCATTTCATATTAATTACATTAACTTACATCAACAAAAAATATAAATGCAATTCATGGAGCTGGAAACAAACCTATAGTTGGAATCGTTGTGACGATTTCTCCGAGTTTGAGTTTGTAAAGGATCGTCGTTTTCCCGGCAGCATCGAGACCAACTGCAAGAAAAAGAAACGGGGCTTACTCTCATCGGATAACATGAAATTTCATTTCATTTAATCCAAATGCATTTCTAACAATAGCCTCAAATAACAGGCTTAAGACTTTTTACGATGCACCACATAATCGAATAATAAACAAAATTTAAAACGAGCCGTTATGTGTTTATTCACAGTCATGGCTGAGATTTCTTTATGGAGGTGTTTAGTGAACATTTATGGAAGGAGTCTCCAGTGTCAGAGCTTTTTAACAGCCATGACAGACAAGTTTCGAACTTCCTCGTGTATTCCTGTTATTAGTGTAAAAGAAATAAAACATTCTCAGTTTGTTTAATAAATCATTCTGATAGAACTGTTAATAGTTTTTGGCTTTGTTGATCGTTTTCCCTTTAAACCCCACAGCACTTAGTGTTTTATATCTTTAAATACAATGCACAAGGTGTCAAGTCGGTCCTGAACATAACTGCATAACTTAACCACATTTACGTTTGTTTTTTTTGTTGTTGTTGTTGTTGTTGTTGTTAATAAAACGCAGCATTATATTTTACACAAGGACATGAAGAAAATCAGGAGTAAATAAAAGGAGTAAATTTAACATCTAAACTAATAAACAAACGAATAAACAATCATATCTCACGCTGCACAAAATCTAAGCGAGACCATGTTTAAATATTTAAAACTAAACGCTTAATCAAGTATAAAAAGTGACGAGACAAAAAAGGTTTTATTTACTCAGCTAGCTAAAAACTTTGTAATGCTAATGTTGTTAGGAAGCTTTGCTAGCTAACGAGCTAACCAGCTAAACCGCTAACTGCTGCCAACACACCACCGCTCCAACTTGTGACTCACCCATAAGAATTCGCATTTGTTTTTTCCCGAACAGCCTGGAGAACACGCTGGAGATGGTCAGCCCCATTTTAATATCGAATATTCACCGAGCGACGTGAAGCACAACTTTAGTTTGGAGACGTTTCCGAGCTAACGGCTAACAGGCGAGAGAAGTCCAGCGCACGCGCGCGCGCACACACACACACACGCCGAGAAGGTCGCAGAGCCTTTCTGAGAGCCAAAACAGGATCTAACACCTCATAAAAAAAACACAAACAGACCGACAAAAGACCGATTTTTTTGTAAACAAACACTACAGTGTTTTAACGCTGCAGCAGCGCTTTAACACGTCTCTGCTCCGCTGCGGCCGGCGTGACGTCATACGCGCCACGTCACACGCGCCACCTCACAAGAGCAGACCCAGGCACGTGTGTCGAGGGCTCCTTAACACCAATGATCACTACAGAACATATACGTTATCTGTTGATGTATGTTCACAAAACACAGTTCCTCATTGTTCCATTTAGTTAAACTTGCTTTAAATGAATTCATGATTGTTATAAATTCATTAATAATTACTTTAATTCACACATCAAATGTTCAGAAAATCACGACTCTCGATTCATTTAGCAGCTACAAAATAAATAGTGTAAATTAATTTGCACTGGATCGTCGTGTCCTGACGTCAGCATAAACTTGGAAGCATACAATTGTCTAGAGTTTATTGGTTATACTTCAGCATTACAATCTCCCATTACTGGAGCTAAGAGACTCAAACTGTGCATAAAGCGAGCTCTGTGACTCAACACCACTGAACACCTTTAGGATGAACTATAAATCAGACACCACCCCAGACCTCCTCACCCAGTATCAGTGCCCAATCTCAGTCATGCACTTGTAGCTGAAGGAGCTCAAAATTCAGTAGAAGGCCTTCCGGAAGAGTGAACTTTGTTATAAAGGTAAAGGAAGATTAATTCTGGCTATGGCATGTTCAAGCCTACAGTATATGCTGGTCATGACAGAGAGTGTAATCTGGCTTAATCTACAATTAATAATGAGTAATAATGAATTATTCTTATTTAATACATGTATTATTCAATACTATCACAAAGTATC
The DNA here is from genome assembly GCF_022655615.1 of Tachysurus fulvidraco. Lineage (NCBI taxonomy): Eukaryota > Metazoa > Chordata > Actinopteri > Siluriformes > Bagridae > Tachysurus > Tachysurus fulvidraco. The sequence goes on along the minus strand of NC_062519.1, from coordinate 5,391,273 downwards.
AGCTCTAAAACAAGTTACATGGTGACTATATTCCTGTTGAAATAAAGTTTCCGGTGCTGTATACATTCAATATTCCATTCAGAGGTTAACGGGTCATGTGTGGTCCAGTTTGAAGTTTGAAAACATATAGACCATTGATTTCACTAGTCTCAGAAGACACCTGGCTTCACACGTGTCAGAGGAATCCTTCGACAGACGAGATGTAGGTGTGTGGAAACGAGCAGGTGACTAAATTGGGTAGAAATTATTAAAAAAACGTAAGAATTCAACAAAGCTTTGTGACACGGTTGCACGGTTTTGACCAGGGCTTAATTCAGCCTGTTAGCAGTCTATGTGATGACAAGTGTCATTGTTTATTCAAAAGTGACTATACAAACATTGTTTAATTCTGTCTATTTATTGGAAGTGTTTAGCTGTAAATTTAATTCAGAACATTTCACCCACAGACCAAATTAGGTCTAAGTTCACTCTATTTGGAGACCAACTTTTTGAGGATAGGATTAAAACCTGTTAACTCAAGAGAGCAAAGAAAGACCTAACTATAAGAAGTAATAATAATAATAATCATATTATTATTATTATTATTATTATTATTATTATTATTATTATTATTATTATTATTATTATTATTAATAATAATAATAATAATAATAATAATTATATTTATATTAATAATATACTATATGTTTTATTAATATCTTAATATATAATATAATATATAATAATAAAAAATAAAATAAAATTTTGACTCAAGAATATACCTATTTTTGTATAAATAATTTTAATAAATAATATATAATATAATATAATAATAAAAAAAAATTTTAAATAAATATTTGACTAAATATAGGCCTTTGTTGCTTCAGTAAGTAAAAACATCTAGCTATATAACACAATACACAATACAACAGAGAGTTTCTCTATCAAACAGAGTTTCAAGTAAAACCCCACTGGGAACAGAAGACTCTTGTATGCAATTTAATTCTGTGATTTTAGAAATTTTACATGTGTAGCAGTGAAACCTCCTAGTATATAAACTTTATCTCACCGTACCTCCAATAAAGAATACTGACTGCAGTGATATTTAAAAAAAAATAGATGTTATTTTATTTCATTTGTAAAGTCAAACCCAAAGACAAAGAATAAAACAATAAATAATTTTAAGATTTCCAAAAAAGAAAGTTAAAATACTATATTCAATGATCATAAAATCCACAAGGTTATTGGCACATTTATATACAGTAAAGTATTTTTCTAATAAATTCACTCAGTGCAGTTGATCAGATTTTATCGTTTGGAGAGCTGATTTGAAAGCCAGTCCAGTCCTTCATATAAACCTGTTCCATTTGTTGCACAAGTTGACTGAAGGTACCACTGAAATAAAGACACAGAGAAATAAACGTGTTTGCATGTTAGACTAATAATTGAGAAAGAAGTCACACAACATTATAATAATTGTGATCTACTCACATCTCGTCCCTTCATGGCGTGCATTCTGAGCTTCTCGGTCATCTCGTGGACCGGCATCACGTTGGGTAAATCCTGTTTGTTTGCAAGAACCAACACAACGGCGTCCCTCAGACCATCGTCCTCAAGCTAAAGACATAAAAACTGATTTTCAAGCACAAGATGAAGACAAATGCTAAGTGCATATCATGAAAGTTATGAAGGATCCATTTACCATCATCTGCAGCTCTAAAGCAGCTTCCTGGATGCGCTCACGGTCGCTGCTGTCCACCACAAAGATGATGCCCTGCGCCAACACACAATATATTTACAGGTTCCTTTACATGGATTACATCAATCTAATGTTTAAAACAATGGTAGTGATGAACATCTGCTAGAGCTTGATCTAAAAATAAGGTAACAGTAACCAGGCATTAGACGTTAGATTAGATTCCTAATGATTCCTGAACCAGATGTGCTTTAAATAACCTGAACGTGGCTCTATAAAGTTCACATGTAAAATAAGATGAATGTTATATCCAATCATGAACTCACCGTGGTGTTCTGATAGTAGTGTCTCCAGAGCGGTCTAATGACGTTCTGTCCTCCGACGTCCCACACGGTGAAGGAAATGTTCTTGTACTCGACTGTCTCCACATTAAAGCCTGATTCACAGCACAACCGTGGACACAAAAGACATATTAAGGTTTAATTCTAAGTCACTAGTCGTCCAATAACAGTCTAATAACAGTCTCTATAGTCTTACCGATAGTAGGAATGGTTGTGACGACTTCACCCAGTTTGAGCTTATAGAGCACTGTAGTCTTTCCGGCTGCATCCAGACCAACTTGAAGAGGAGAAAAGAGTTTACATTATAGATGCAGGAGGTTAAACAATAAAACAAACAGTCACTCGAGTTTATTATTACTTGCACAATATTGTACAGATAAAACACAAGTCCAAAGCTGTATAATCAGCTTATATGTATAATTTTCCACACTAAACCCAACACTGAATGCACTCACCCATCAGCAATCTCATCTCCTTCTTGTGTATGAACCGTGAAAAGATGGAGGAGAAAATAAGACCCATAATAAAACAATCACAAGTCAAGAAAAGAAAAAAGAAATAAAGGCTTTCAGTGATGGATTCAGTGATCTGTTCTCTGTAAGATGTTCCTCTCGGTGTGTGTCTGTCTGTGTGTGTGAGTAAAGAGCCGCTCTGCAGGTTTATATAGTGAGTCTGACGCGTGATTGCTTTCGCTTTGAAAACACGGAAATCTGGACACGCGCGCGCTTCCAACGCGCACATATTCACACACACACACACACACACACACACACACACACACACACACACACACACACACACACACACACACACACACACACACACACACACACACTGCATGAAGATTTTCTCCAGTTCAATCCAACGCGTTCCAAATGGCGTCACTTCCCGTGGCCCAATGAGGATCTCTATTAGAGCTAAAAGTGATTAGAGTTATTAATGAGTGTTGTGGGAATGAACAAACATGTGTTAATAAATATACACTGTATCCCAGAAGTCCACATACTTAGAATGACAATTTTTAAAAACTGTTTTCATGCTTGGTTTATTTATTTATTTATTTAAAATCAAATCAAATTTTATTTGTCACATACACATACATACAGATATGCAGTGAAATGCTTTATGCAACTGTCCAGTATAAGAATAAAGAATATTAAAAAAGTATAAAAAAAAGCAAAAAATAAAATGAGAATAAAATAATAAGAAAGTATAAACTAGATAAGAAAACTATGTAAGAAAACCATATAAAAAATATATAAAAATATGAAATATATGGAGAATATGAAGAAATAATGTATATACATATACATAAATATACATATACATAAATGTGTATGGTTATTAAAGATTGTCCTTGTCCTTAAAGTGTCCAGGTGTAGTATGGTGTGTAAATACTGTGCTGTGCAAATCCAGAGTTAAAGTGACAGAGTTATATTTTTGTTTGTTTGTTTGATTATGTATTTATTTGTTAATTATTTATTTGTTGGTTTGTTTGTATATTTGTGTATGTATGTATGTATGTATGTATTTATTTATTTATTTATTTGTTTGTTTGTGTGTGTGTGTGTATGTATGTATGTATGTATGTATGTATGTATGTATGTATGTATGTATGTGTTTATTTATTTATTTATCTGTTTGTTTGTTTGTATATTTGTTTATGTATGTATGTATGTATGTATGTATGTTTTTATTTGCTTGTTTATTTATTTATTTGTCTATTTGTTTGTTAGTTAGTTTGTTTATTTTTTATGTATGTATGTTTGTACGTATGTGCTTGTTTGCTTTTTTCTCTGCTTGTTTATTATTTATTTGTTTGTCTGTTTGTTTGTCTGTTTATTTATTTATTTTTATTTATTAGATTGTGTTTTCTTCAGATGCCTCCATATGTGTTTACAAAAAAAAGGATGTTTTGTAGATAAAGTAACATTTCATTAATTTCCTCCATACATGGAGTCCTAACTATTAATATAAGAATGAATTTATAAGAGTTTATATAGTGAGTCTGACGCGTGATTGCTTTCGCTTTGAAAACACGGAAATCTGGACACGTGCGCGCTTCCAACGCGCACATATTCACACACACACACACACACACACACACGCACGCACGCACGCACGCACGCACGCACGCACGCACACACACACACACACACACACACACACACACACACACACACACACACACACACACACACACACACTCTGCAGGAAGTTTTTCTCCAGTTCAATCCAACGCGTTCCAAATGGCGTCACTTCCCGTGGCCCAATGAGGATCTCTATTAGAGCTAAAAGTGATTAGAGTTATTAATGAGTGTTGTGGGAATGAACAAACGTGTGTTAATAAATATACACTGTATCCCAGAAGTCCACATACTTAGAATGCCAATTTTTAAAAACTCTTTTTCATGCTTGGTTTATTTATTTATTTGTTTGTTTGTTTGTCTATTTGTTTATGCATGCATGTATGTATGTATGTATTTATTTATCTATTTGTTTTTTTATGTATGTATGTATGTATGTATTCATTTATTTATTAGTTTGTTTTTTCTTCAGATGCCTCCTTATGTGTTTACGAAAAAACAGGATGTGTTGTAAATAAATAACATTTCACTCTCAAAGTGTTCATTTCCTCCATACATGAAGACCTTTGGGACACTCTGTATATACAAATAAGTGTGTTTAATCTTTTAAATATAGTTCACTAAAGTTTTAGAAAACATCAAGAATGAGAGCTACATGTGTTTTTAGAATGTAGTGCATAATGTATATAAGTTCATAGGTAGCTGATTTATTATTACTGTAGTATAATTATTGCTGTTGTTGTTATTAGTTATTATCATCATCATCACATATTATTTTCTCCAAGCAGGGAAAAAACTTTTTAAAAAGCTCTTTAAAGGGTTTTGTTCCCCACCGAGGAGAGAAGACTCTTATGCATTTAAGGACTGTGGTCGTTCTGCTCAAAGTCCACACGTGTGGTAGTGAAAAAGTATTTCAAATGATTATGTCTTGTTCATTACCTCCTATCTAACCCAAAACAGTCTCTTTATTGCAGCCGTATTTGTAAAAATAGATATTTTTATTACCAGATTCATTTGAAGTATGCAGCCATTTGTCAAACCCATGACAAACAATGCAACAACAACAAAAAATAATAATATTCATAACATCTGTGACGCATGTAAATACAATACAATATCTTTCAAATAAATTCACTTCAAAAATAAAATTGGTTGGTGATCTGTTTGGTGTCTGTTTTATCGCTTGGTGATCTGATCAGCCATCCAGTCCAGTCCTTCATATAAACCTGTTCCATTTGTCGCACAAGTCGACTGGATGAACCACTGAAATAAAGAGATGGAGAGATATAAATATAGAGTTAAAAAAAGTTGCCAAACAACATTGCAATGCAAACAATTTAATAAGATTTTCTTTACTACTCACAGGTATTCTCTTAATTGTGTCCAATCTGAGCTTCTCGGTCATCTCGTGGACCGGCATCACGTTGGGTAAATCCTGTTTGTTAGCAAGAACCAACACAGCAACATCCCTCAGCGCAACCTCCTCAAGCTAAAGACAAAAAAAACAACAACATGATTTTCAAGCACAAGATGAAGACAAATGCTAAGTGCACATCATGAACAGTATGAAGGATCCATTTACCATCATCTGCAGCTCTAAAGCAGCTTCCTGGATGCGCTCACGGTCGCTGCTGTCCACCACAAAGATGATGCCCTGCGCCAACACACAATATATTTACAGGTTTTTTACATCGATTACATCAATCTAATGTTTAAAACAATGGTTGGGATGAACATCTGCTAGCGCTTGATCTACAAGTGAGGTAACAGTAACCCGATCATAATCTAAACCAGACTTGTTTTAGATAACCTGAAAGTCGACTTTGAAGTTAAATTAAAATTGCAGTGTATAGACATGGAAGCATGGAGAATTTTTTTTTTGATGTTTGATCATACACTCACCATGGTGTCCGGATAGTTCTCATAGTAGTGTCTCCAGATCAGTCTAATAGTCTTCTGTCCTCCCACATCCCACACACAGAAGGAAATGTTTTTGTGCTCAACAGTCTCAACATTAAATCCTGATTTACAGCATAAAAGCAGAGACAAAAATGTAGGGTTTAACGTTATGTCATTAGACGACTAATAACAGTCTAATAACAGTCTAATAACAGTCGCTATATCAACAGTCTTACCATAAGTAGGGATGGTGGCAGCAGCTTTACCCAGTTTGAGTTTATAGAGCACTGTAGTCTTTCCAGCAGAATCCAGACCGACTTGGAGTAGAGAGATTAATTTTAGATGTGATTTCACAAGTAAAATGTATTTTGTACAAAAACGATACACATCCAAAGTTGTGTAATAGCCTTGTGTGTATTACTGTACACAGTAGGAGTAATAGTGAATACACTCACCCATCAGCAACCTCCTCTGCCTTTTCCCTGGGCTACTGGAGAAATGCGCTCTAAGTGTAAGACCCATAAGAAATAAACAAATAATAAGGAAATAAACAAAGCCAGAAATAAAGTATGTCAATGACGGATTCGGTGATCTGTTCTCTTTTATCTGTACTTGTTTCTCTCGGTGACAAAGAGCCGCACGCGCGCGCACACACACGCGCGCACGCACACCTTGCAGGAAGTATCAAACCAATCACTTGGGTAAAATCTATCTATCTATCTATCTATCTATCTATCTATCTATCTATCTATCTATCTATCTATCTATCTATCTATCTGTCTATCTTGTACAGTACTGCCAATCATGAAAAATAAAATTATATTTTGTATAATTTCTTTAAAAAAAAAAAATTAATCAACGCTATATGGAGACTTTTGGGACACCCTGTATAATATTATTATTATAGAAAAGGCTTTTCTAAAGTACAGGAAGTGACGTCATTTGGAACACGTTGGACTTGCCTGCCGTGAAACTTACCTGCTGTGTTTGTGTCCGTGTGTGTGTTTGTGTTGGATGCGCGCGCGTGTCGACCTGCAGGCTATATAAACCGGCAGTGCGGCTCTTTCCTCATAGCGCTGAGAGAGACACACAGAGAGACACTGAGACACACAGAGAGAGACACTGAGACACACACACAGAGAGAGAGAGACACTGAGACACACACACTCAGAGAGAGAGAGATACTGAGACAGAGAGAGAGACACTGAGACACACACACACTCAGACAGAGAGAGAGACACTGAGACACACACACTCAGAGAGAGAGAGAGAGAGAGAGAGAGAGAGACACTGAGACACAGAGAGCGAGAAATAGAGACACACACACACACACACAGACTCTATCAACATTTTTCTAGTTGTAGCCACTGTTCTTCATTATGGGAAACTTTTTCACCGCCCTGTTATTTCGTCTGAGAGAGAACAGACCAGTCAGAATATTAATGGGTGAGTTTCATTTCTCATTCTCAATCCTACTGTTGATTTCTCTGAATGGTCAGAAGGTGTTGATGAAGTTTCAATCACAGCAGCTCTGTCAGTATCCCAGATTTAAATGAATTAAAGTTTTTATTACTTTAATAGTAGCAAGACTTTTCCTGGAACTTGTGTGTATTTGAAAGAAAAAAATGGGTTCATACATTTATTTAACAGAAACAAATGGTTTTCTGTAAGAGTTTCGGTTTCTCACTGACAAGCTGAATTACTCGTTTGGTAAAAAAATAAAATAAATCTATAACATAATATCATCTATAACACACATGAAATATAACAGGAAATATAACAATATGTTTAAAATTTATGGTCAATTAAAAATAAATAAATAAATAAATTGAGGGGGAAAAGTCATTGTTGATAAACAGTGTTGTGTCTTTTGGGTTAAATGTAACACGACTCTTTCTGGAAGCCGAGTTGTAGCTGAAATGAAATGAATGACATTTTTCTCCTCTTCAAGTCGGTCTGGATGCAGCCGGAAAGACTACAGTGCTCTATAAGCTCAAACTGGGTGAAGTCGTCACAACCATCCCTACTCTCGGTAAGACGAGTAAAACGTTTATGTCGATAAAAAAAGGTTTCTTCTACATGGAAGAATGGATGACCTTAAAGATGCTGAAACTTAAATAAAGATATGAAATAGATTTTTTTAATACCGTAACAATATAAATAACCCAATAAACACATGTCAGACTCCATAAACTACATCATTAAAGGTGGGGTGCACGATGTTTGAGAAATGCTTCAGAAAACATCGTGCACCCCACCTTTAAATGTGATAATTAATTAATTAATTAATTAATTGTTTTACAGGCTTTAACGTCGAGAAGGTCGATTACAAGAACATCACCTTCACCGTGTGGGACGTCGGAGGACAGGACGTCATCAGACGGCTCTGGAGACACTACTATCAGAACACTGCTGTGAGTTCGTGATCCGATCATCTTAATCTGTAATCTACCTTATACCTTGTTACTTGCTTAGAGGTTCTGGGATTAGATTTAGAAAACAAGCTTTTTTATTTTGTGTTGTCATCTCAGGGTCTCATCTTTGTGGTGGACAGCAGCGACCGTGAGCGCATCCAGGAAGCCGCTTTGGAGCTGCAGAACATGGTAAAGAAATCCTTCATTCTGCTTATTTGTTTAATGTACAAGAATAAATTAAACTCATGACACCTTCACATCTTCCTTTTCATCCAGCTGGAGGAAGATGAGCTGAAGGATGCCGCCGTGCTGGTTCTTGCTAACAAACAGGATATGCCCGACGCCATGCCGGTCCAGGAGATGACCGAGAAACTCGGACTGCACGCCATGAAGGGACGAACTGTGAGTAGAACATAATCACAAGAACGTGACCAGATTTCTCTCTAACGCTGACGACCTTTAAAATGGTTTCCATCTTATTTAATTTTCTTTCTTCTCAGTGGTACGTCCAGTCGACTTGTGCCATAAACGGAACAGGTTTATACGAAGGACTTGACTGGATGGCTGATCAAGTGTCCAATCGATAACACTGCACGAATACGACCCTGTTTATAACCTTATGCAAAAGTATATACTATGTATATTTAAAGGGAAGGACTGGATCATGAGCACTTTGAAAAGTTTTACAATATTTTGTAAATATGTCCGTATGTGTTTACTTCTGAGATTTGCTTACTGTGCCTTTATATATTAGTCGAATCAAACGCAACACATCTCTGTGTATTTCTACTGTGTGTGTGCAATATAACATTTATATATATTAAAAACATTTTAAACACATGGTTGAAGTAATACTGCTTACTAGGATTGGCATTCATGCCATTTTAGGATTTTTCTTTCTCTTATGGACTCTTTAAGCTAGACTATTTGCTTAACAAATCCCTGTCTAGCGTCATGGAAACGCCATGACGTAAAACTGCACCGCCTCCCTGGGTTTTCTTTGTTCGCAAAGTGCTTTAGTTTTTCACACACACACAAAAAACATTCCAAGGTGAGGAAACGTGAACAAGTAGACGCACGAGGTTATGCAAATCCGGTCGGATTTTCTTTTCTGCTGACGGCTGATAATCTGAAGGACACGTCCTACTGAAGACGCTGTTAATAATCTTACTATTTTGACCGGTACATAGTTCTAAATCTGGAGACTCGTTACTAAATACGAAACAAACACCTCACTAAATCAGACATATTCTTGTTTACGATGAACACTGAACAAGTTACCATAGAAATCACAACATATTAGAAGCAGCATGTCGATATAAACCACGTAACTAGTCTCCTGTCATTGTTTCTGGCCGATCAGAGTCAAGAAATCCTGAAACCATCTGATTGTGCATATTTATTTACAGTTAAAAAAACAACAACAACATGGAGACAGGCAATGCGTAAACTTCACGTTACAAAGTGTATGCAACATTATTAGTGGTTATGGCTCTTGGAAAAAAAAAAAATATTAATGCCAAAATAGGGAACCTGGTGCAAGCACATTATACCTGTGCTTCTCTATACACCGAGTCGTTCATCGCCCTTTTATGACTTTATTACTACATAACCGTCTAACTGTAAAAATGATCAGGATCAAAAATACCAGTGTTACAAAATACTGTTTGACAAGTGTGTTATGCACGAGAGAATATCAATTTACTTTTATATAAAACTTTAAGCATGTTAAAATAAGCTCCTCTGTATGTATAAAACACGAGTGGTTGCCTAACAGACATCTTTTACGCTAACCAATAACGACCGGCTCAGGCGTACGGCACGTTCTGCTGTGTCTCAGACCGAAAGCCAACCGTCATATCCGCTAAGCGTCGAGTCTCCAAGCCTGCAAATCCAGTCCACTGAGCTATTGAGTAACTAAACCTCGTTCTTCACCCGGCTTTGTCACTTCAGAAGTAACACGAAATGAACAGTGACGATATTTCTTCAGGTGTCAGTCAATGATTCTGTGCTAAAAAAATAAATAATAATAATAAAAAAAAAGAAATAAAAAATACACCACCCCGAACAGAACAGTATCTTTGGTCGTTTCTACATTTTGCTCCTCATCATATCTCAAGGCACATGATGGAAGAACTCCTGCAGGACTCTTAGGCGCTTTGACGTCTTCGATTTCATGCAATTCTAGTCAGATACTTCGATATAATCGTAATCAACAGACAGAGGGAAAAAAAAATATGTGAGAGTAGAAATTAAAAAGCAAAGAGATCAGAATGAAGCAGTACAGCAGTATAGCAGACTCAGCAGTACGTTATTATAATGGTCAAAACTAACCTGACCCCCAGAGGGCGCCCTTTCGCAAACACGTCGTCTGCCTCTGCCGAAGGTTCCCAAGCCGTCCGTAGAGAACGGTTTAAACTGAACGCTTTAGTGCTGTGATGCTCTCAAAAGCTATTTAGATACTTATTTAAGGTAGGTTAGAGCTTAAACTGTTCAGCACAGAGGTTGGGAACCTGTAGCTTAGGCAATAACATTTTTTAAAATTATTAAGAAAAAAAAGTCTGTCGATCAGAAAAAACAAAACAAAAAAAAAACAACCCAAAAAGTAACCTATTTTTCTTTAGACGAGATTTTAGACCGACATTATATACTTAAAGTTTTAATAGTAGATCCATTCTAAAAAGGCATTAATGCTGTGCAGCACCTCCTGATGTAATGCTGAGTGTCAGATGATTAGGTGATTTACTCCTGTAGACGTGTTAACGTCCTAAACATACGTAAGGTCTTGTGTGTGAAACGTCTCGATGTATTAAATCATGATCAGCTTCGTTAAAACCGTGTCTGTTTCTTCGTTGCATAAACCTACCGGATATAATTTGATCACACGAGTGCAGGTTTCTAAGCTTTCAGATGTACGAGGTGGGCGGAAAAAAACAAACCCTAAATCCGTTATCTAAAACAGACCTAATCCACACTGCGTTAAATGTTTTCAAGATTCATCTCTCTAGATTCGTTCTGTATGCTTCTTACATGGTTAACTCGGTTCGTCTCCGTAAATGTCCAGGCAGTCGTGTTTAAAAATGAGACGGGAATCCAAAAGGTCAGTCTCACACAGTGAGAGACAAAAAGTCATCAATATTAAGAATGAGCACATTCCTAACACCTCTCTTCACGTAGAGAGCAGAGAATGTCATTGAGAGCTGGTGCTGCCTCTTCCGGGGCTCCAGCAATGCCAGCATTGCACCACGGCTCCAACCCTTCGCTCTCGTTAGATCTCTAGGGGTAACTGTACCTGCGAAAGAAATTTGCTCACAGCTTATGTGGAGCATTTCTGGTGTTAAACCCTCCAAACTCCTCAAAACTGTGATTGGCTCAGTCCCCTCGTACTTGTTTCTGCAGGGGTGTGTGTTCAGGGTCAGGGTGTGGCTGGTTTGTGCAGGATTCCCTGCAGGTCATCTGGAAGCGAGAGGATAATAGAGTCAATGTGGGACTGAAGTTTGGCCAGTGTTCCTGTGCTTACCGGCAGCTGCTCTCGCTCAGCCTGCGTCTGGGGAAATAGAGGAAACAAAATGAAGCACATTCACAAAGTGACGCAGCAAAGCCGGCTTTGTTTTTTTTTTTTAAAGTCGATGTTTAAAATGCATCCAGATTTTAAGAAAATAAAAAATAAAACTAAAAACACAAACCAGTTTATCTTTCAGCTTGAGAACGAGATCGACCGTCTCCACTTCGGTGTGTTTTTGAATTCGTAGTCGCAGATCCTTAAACAAAGACGTCCATAAGCTCAGCGATAATCGTTCGGCATTTTTTTTCTATGAATATTTCAGCAAAGCTTGTTTACTGTGACCAGTTCTAACCTCTTCGCAAAGCGCCTCGAGATGCAGGGCCTCCAGCTTCTGCATCATCTCTTTCCTGCGGTTTCTGAACCAGCCGTCAAAGTTGGGTGACTTGAGGAACTGCCTGTCACGGAGATAACAGAGAAAATGATTCAGAATAAAAAGGAACGGCTTGTGTTAATTTACACACTTTCATTACTTTGTTTCACTGCAGCAGTCACTCGGGCTGTTGCCGGAGCGCGTGAGCTCTTATTTATGGATATAATGCACTTTAAAATACACTTCATTTGAACCCTCCTGGACACAATACAAACACTTTAACCCTTACGTCTAGCTCCGTGGCTGAAAACATCCACTAAATTAATGGGATATAAAAGATTCATATTTTTATTTTTTTTTATCACATTTCTTTTTGCATAAACATGTTAAAATCAACATCAGTTCTAATCAAAACTAAATATACTACTACTAAACATCAAAAACAATGAATAAAAAATGTACTTTTTAATTATTAAATAATTAGTAATGAAAAAATTAGTAAAAAAAAAAAACTATTTTGCATAAAAATACACACTATACATATAGTCAGTGTTTGTGTGCACGTGTTTGTGTGCACGTGCGCACACTTGTGTGCACAGAAATCCTGCTTGAAATCCTAATCTCACACAAAACGCACCCCACAGATGCAAACGCACACACCTCACAGATGCAAACACACATGCACACTATAATATGCTGATATCCTTCACATAACTCAATGTAAAAAGCCTGAAAATAAGTATGTTGCACAGCCGTGTGTAATGGGGTAATTGCGCCACCTTTTGGTCAACAATAAAAATGACAAATTTGACCTCTTCCCAGCTGAGGGCACCATTGCCTGGTGGTTACATGTCATGGCCATGAAAAGATGTGGCTATAATGGCAGAAAAAGGACTGTCCATAGGGGTTCATGGTAGTTGTGTAAATGATTCAAGTTGTCATAGCAACAAAATGAGCATTTGCAGGTCAGGGGAAAAGCACTAACAGAGCGAGGCTCTGAACCTCTCATCTGCGTTTACTCGTTAGAGTCAGTTCTGCTTGTAAGTAAACTAAATAAAAATAATAAACAAGTGCTGTACCTGTAAAGACCAATCCAGTCTCCTTTGAGGCGGGACGTGAGCTGAGGACCGGCCTTTTCCAGAGTCTTCATGAACTCGTCCTGTACAAACGGCTTGAGCTGAGGAGGACTCTGAGAGGTGAGAACAACAAAATGAAGGAAGGAAATAAAACACAATAAATAAATAAATAAAACAAAATAATAACAACAACAACAACAACAAACTATACCCCAGTGTATGCATGGCATAATTAATAAATAAACAATCTAAAAACAAACAAACAAAAATAAAATTAATTATTTAAAAAAACAAAAAAACAAACAAACAAAAAAACTGGACCCCAGTGTATGGATGGAGAAAAAAAAATATATATATTAAATATATATATATATTAAAAGAATGACATAAATCTTACTTTCCAGGCAGATATGCTTTTCTGTAAAGGCATCAGGCTGGCCACATAACGCTCCTGCAACAAGCACATATTTAATATTTTGTCCTTACATAAAAAAATAAGAATAAGAAAAAAAAAATTTAATTTCAACAGTTTTGTGAAATAATCAGACTTTTGTATTTATAAAGTTTCTTATGATTTGGAAATTTTTCACCCACCCCTTTAACTACAAAATGAAATCACCAACACAAATCATATCCATGTGACCCGTCACCTGTCTCACACACCCAACAGATCGCTGACTTGGGGAGAAAAAAAAAAAAATCACTCTCACCAACGGAATGATGAAGCTTTGTGTTAATTCCAAGAAATATCGTCGCAAAATGGCGTTCTGGGCCTCGGATGGACGTTTCTGCTGAACTCCCTTAAAATAATAAAAAGAACAAGATTCGAGCAACTGGAACAAGTCGTGTAGGACGAAGCAAATTCAAAATCCACTGACCTTCTGGAGCTGCTTAATGATGTCTTCGTCTTTGTTCAGAAAAGGCTTGTATGCGGTGTAAACTCCTGGTCACACAACACGAGACCTTTATTTCATAATTAGTGCTTCGACAAACGTTTCGTCTCTGAGAATAAATATGTGCTTCACGTATTTACCTGGTTTGGAATCCAGAGTTTTCAAATTCTTTAATTTCTTCACTTTCATCTGTTTGACCATTTCTGATCGAAGGGAATCGAAAACACATGGATTACTGATCTAGTCTAGTAAAAACACACGTCCTGCTCTAAAGGATTACTGACATAGACGGTCTAAAAAAAAGTAAATACAAATAAAAAAAAAATCTGTTTTTCACATCAACTTTAAATGCCGAATCTGAGCCGTATATCCTGCGTGTGGCGTTTCTGCGCTGTGTCCGAGATGTTCTCTCTAATACGACCGGTCGAAAAATAATCTCTACACGGTCTAATCTGTACCGTCTCCTTAACTAACTATCGTGATTAAATATTGTACACAAAACATTTATTCTCTCTTCACCTTTCAGCCATTTTCTCCTCTGATAAAGAAATTCTTACACCTCTTAAAAGTCCTCCTCACTACACCAACACCTGACCTAACGATCCCTTCTAAGGGTTAAGATGCTTTATGAAAAACTTTTCTCTTTACTAGGATCTTTTCCTTCATCTTAAACAACATTACGAAGAATTTTCTTAGAATTTCGTCACTAGGAGAAACCCCTCGTTGTACCAACGATCCCGTTTTATTTGGACGCCGGTACTTAATTTCACTTTCGCTGATACTCAAACGATTTGAATTAGAAATGTTGCAATTATTATTCTATATGGTTACGTTTCTGTACAGCTTTTTTCGGAGACGATGTCCATTGTTTTAAGCTCTTTACGGATAAAATTAAATTCATACATCGGGCCTAGCTTTGTGTATTGTGCGTAAAACAACCCCAACGAAAAACAATACATCATCTGATAATTCTATTTTATAAATAAACTAATTCCCCATTTCAGGCCGTTTTATTTCTATTTCTTTTTGTGTTCGTTGTGTCAAACTCCATACAGACGCTATTTCTGTAGCGCTCCAGTTCTCTGGCTGGGTTTGTGCCCCAGGGGTCAGTTAAGCAGCTCGTGTACAATAAAAATGGTTCAACACAAAACAAACAGTGTGTCTGAATGAACTTCCTGCCTTTGGGTTTATTCGAGGCCGTATTGTTTTTGGAATCAGACCAACACCGGCTCTCTTAGACGCTCTCGTGTGATTGCTGTTCTCACTCAGATCAAGAATTACACCAAGGTGGAGAACAGACCCGAACATGCTGCGTATGTAAAAGCATGTTTATGTGCACGCTACAGGCTCTAACGCTCGATTGGTTACCCGATATCGACAAACGACTCGTACTGAACACTGTTTTTATTAACGCACCATTTAACACAACACTGAAGCTCTCGGAATCTGGTTAAGGTGAGGATGTCAGTATTACAGGATGTCAGTCAAAACTAAGAAAAGTAGGATCGGGGGAGTTTATTAAATGGTTCTTTGAACATGAATGAATCACCTGTTTGCTTCATGTCACCTATGCGGATGATGTGAGGCCAGTGCTGGAGTGTCTTGGCGAAGAAAGGATTTGTTACGCCCAGAATGACAGACGGCCTGAAGGAAACAAAACGCAGCGCAAATATGAGATGTTATGTAGAAGCTGCAGAGTCAAAAGCACTATTCGGACGGGACTAGTTCTACGTGGGGATGTGAGCGTAAAGTAATTATTACCAGAGCTTCTCAGTGATTTTAGTCCTGTCCGAATGTGCCATATCGGTAATCATTATGGACAATGTCAGTAAAGATTACGGCGACTTTTACCTTCTGTAAAAAGGTCCGGAAAAATTACCTCAGGTAATACTAATCCCGTCCGAATAGACCCGCTGTAAATATGTACGGTAAAATTCCGTCATTTCCTGTTTAAGTGTTAAAATGTGTTTTTCAAGCATGGAGGCGCCAAGTTGTCTGTTAGCGCACGTGACAACAGGAAGCAACGTCATACGCACATGACGACAAGGAGGTTACTGTGGTGCGTAAAGCGAGTTACCCCTCCCACTTCTGCTAGTTTTACTGATATGTCTTGTCCCGTGCGAATTGGCCAATTAATATTACAGACGTCCTGAGGTAATATTGCATTACTCCACGTCCTCACGAAGAACTAATCCCGTCCGAATAGTGCTTATGTCAGTAAAGATTACGGCAACTTTTACCTTCTGTAAAGAGGTCCGGAAAAATGACCTCAGGTAATACTAATCCTGCTAGATTTACTGAGATGTCTTGTCCCGTGCGAATTGGCCAATTAATATTACAGACGTCCTGAGGTAAAATTGCATTACTCCACGTCCTCACGTAGAACTAATCCCGTCCGAATAGTGCTTAAGTGTCTCTATTGTCCGTTCTAAACTTAAACAAAAGATTTGAGCAATGAAATCATGGCCTCAGATGTCAAGTTTGAAAATAAGGATATAATTAATATAAGAAATTTTATAGCTTTCTATTCATATGAACAAAGAATAAAAAATATCCCATGCTGAGAGACGGGAATGTCAGGCTGCGCTCAGTGAGATGCTGTAAATCACCGTTACACTGACTCGGTTAAGAACGATATCAGTTACACGGCTTACTATCACCCTGACAAAGTGTCTTTGAAATGTTCCAGACAAAACGAATCTTGAGAGCAAGGACGGGACGCGCTGTAGCAAAGTCGATTTCACCAGATAAAAGGAATCGAGTCTAAAAACCACTCGAGGTCTAATTCGTGTCTGCCGTTTAATTTAGATCTAACGGTGTGAGAAAGGTGTGAGGCAGGCAGCTTACGGAGCCTGGGTTCGAGTCGTGTATTCCTTGAACTCGCTGTCGTGGATGGTGAAGTATGGCCGGAAGTCGCTGCAGTAACGTAGCGGTGCGATGCAGCTATTTGGAAAAAAACAAACAGTATGAAGTATAGAACGTGTTCTTGATTATAAGTATTAGAGCTTTTACACTTTTGTGCCGTCTGCACATCTGATGTCGTATCAAAGACACAAAACACTTCACTCAGTATGAAGACATGCATTATTAAATGACTGGCATTGATCGCTTGAGCCTTTATTTCTTTAAACTCACCTGACTAAAGCGAGCACTGTGTCTGACGACTCTGCCGGTGATGGTGCCATGACAACCAGCGCTTCCCCGAGCAGCACGAGCTCCCACAACATCTGGATGTGAAAGAACACAGGGTAGAAACACCTGCAGCACAAACAGAGGAATATTCTGGTTATCAAACGCATTCATCACAACCATGATTTCTTTAAAAGCAAGTGACAAGCAGTAAAAAACCTTTACACTGGAGTCATGAGTTTTGGGCTTTTAGGCTTGTTTAGCTGTCTCTCTGCTCTGTCTCTCTGCTCTGTCGCTCGCTCTGCCTCTCTGCTCTGTCGCTCTCTCTGCTCTGTCGCTCGCTCTGCTCTGTCTCTCTGCTCTGTCTCTCTGCTCTGTCTCTCTGCTCTGTCTCTCTGCTCTGTCTCTCTGCTCTGTCTCTCTGCTCTGTCTCTCTGCTCTGTCTCTCGCTCTGCCTCTCGCTCTGCCTCTCTGCTCTGTCTCTCTGCTCTGTCTCTCTGCTCTGTCGCTTTGCTCTGTCTCTCTGCTCTGTCTCTCTGCTCTGTCTCTCTGCTCTGTCTCTCTGCTCTGTCTCTCTGCTCTGTCTCTCTGCTCTGTCTCTCTGCTCTGTCGCTCGCTCTGCTCGGTCTCTCTGCCTGTCGCTCGCTCTGCCTCTCTGATCTGTCGCTCGCTCTGCTCTGTCTCTCTGCCTGTCGCTCGCTCTGTCTCTCTGA
>NC_062519.1:5360671-5370671 GCF_022655615.1 Tachysurus fulvidraco | reverse complement strand
CTGGTGGACAGTTTTCAGTGTTTGAAGGCAGCCAAAGAAAGTTCCTGGGAATTTCCCACCACCAGGGAATCAATCCTGAGAAGAAACTAGATGCAGGTTTTCCGTGTATTATGAGAGATGATGGGTGGAGACGACTAACGCTACAGACTCAAAGGGAAGCTTCAGAATGAAGTTACATCTTTAGTACAGACTTTTGCTGTATTAACTGCTAATGAGGTTTTAACTTGCCCTGTTCTGTCGAGGACAATCTGACTGACACGCTGCAGAACGACATCATCAGAACACTACGAGCATGTGGAGCAGGACTTAAACTGGGTCTCAGACCTCCATGACAGCTTTCATTTAATCCTTTACCTAACAGGAAATCTGGCTTTTCTGACATGCACATGTTCACTTGGGGTTATCTAACTGTAAGGCATCAACATTTTTACAATGAGTTGCACAGAAACACGTGTTGACACACTGTTCAAGTTGATTTTCCTATAAAACTGCTAATAAAAAAACAGAACCTCCAGGTTACTCAGAATAACTAACAGACAACAAGTTGTTGTCTCTCTCTCTCTCTCTCTCTCATGCCGGACGTGCCACAGCAACCAGACACAAGCAGTGTGTAAACACCACAGTCAAGGAAAGAAAGCTCATTTCCTGTACTTTCAGCAACTAGCACCAGATGGCAGCATGAGCGATTTCTCACTGACCCTTATTTGTGATCATAAATGACTGTGAAAACCGTTAACATAATACAACACATCAGCGCTTCCTTAGCAAAAATCCGATCTAATACACATTTATAGTGTAGCGTTATAAATCCTAAGGTATGTTAATGCATCCTGAGTCATATGTCAGTGTAAACATGCATGAAAAATAGAGGCTTTACCTGAAGAGATCCACTTCGTGGATGGTAGGAAGTACAACAGACACGAGAGAGTCGCTCTGTAAAAGATAACAGTTGATAACTAGAATGTACATTTCCGGAAGAAAACGTGAATGGTGCTTGCACTTGGCAGGTTCTCCTCATCGTGCTGAGTGTTTTGATATATTACATGTCCATGTTGTGCTAACTTTTTGATTTCGCTTATTTTGGGGGCGGGGCTACATGTGATGTCACGTGAATACCCGGTGCGGTGCCAATACTTTTGGACAAAATTTGCTACTGAAATAAAACTTTGTCCAGAGTAAGGTCCTTAGGGAGCTGGTAGAGTTTGGTGTAAATCGAAAACTTGCCGAGTTATAAACCTCCAAAATTTATAATGGAAGTCTATAATTAAAAAACCGTAAGCCATTTTGAGCTTCCGTACCGGGAATTTAGGAATTCCGATCGCTTAAAAAAGTCATAGCACACCTCTGCTCAATGAGACGGTCAATCTGACACCTCATTCATGGGTCTAAGACAAAAGCTGCGGGACAAGTTATGCGCCGAAATTTTGTCCGGCACAATAACAAGAATGTTGCTTTGCAAGCACCATTAATTGAACACACACAGAACTCCATGCGAGTTTAACATCACGACATGCACTTTTCATCTTACCGAAGCGGACTGCACAAGCTGCGAGGTGCCTGGCTTGTCGTAACACGTCGGTATACGCAGCTGAGGGAAAAAAAACGACAACACGCTAATGTTAATGAATTCCTGTACAACAACTAGTCATCAGAGATTAAACTAAAAGTGAACGATGCACTTACCTTCATGACGATGCCCATGATCGGAAGAGATAAGATCTTGCCTGGATACGGTGTTGGCCAACGGTCAATGTCATTGCAAGCTATAAAGTCATAAATAAAGATATACTTATATATAGTAAAGGTAAAAGAGAGCAGATACATTTCTACTTAAACCTCTTGATGATAACTGACGTTTACTTAAAGGTGCGGTCTCCGTTGTTTGAGAAATGCTTCAGAAAACCGAGTCGGGCCGCCAAAAAAACCCAAAAAAACAAAAAAACACAAAACTAACGTGTAGCCAATGAGCAGAAAGGGGCGGGTCTTGTCAATGTGTGTGGAGAGTGTTCAGTGCGCATGTGTGACATTAGCAGAAAGCGGTTTTAGCATTGACATGGAGGATAAAAACAAAGTAAGAAAGAGAAGAAAGACTTACGATAAGGCAAGAAGTAGGACGTGTTAATATAGGATCAGCTTTCCAGTGCTGGAGAGAACTGAAGGAGCAGGAAGTTGGCCACATATTCACAGGTTGGAGTTTCCCGAGTCAATAACTCCTGAGCTAAACGCTGTTACTACACAAATAACACCTCTTTTCTATCGTAGTAATGTAGAGAGGCAGCTACAACCGCGTTTTGTGTAGTAACAGCGTTTAGCTCAGGAGTTATTGACTCGGGAAACTCCGACCTGTGAATATGTGGCCAACTTTACTTAAGACGCCGAGGCGCTTTTGTCCTTCTCGATAGGTGAGTAACGTTGGTTTTGCTTTGTTACACAGAACTAATATATGCCTTTGTCCTTTACATCATTATCCTTGTGTGTCATTTTTGCTTGTTTGTTTATCTGCAATCGTATTGTTCTTCCCTTCAGCTATGATAGACACATTTTTCCATTAGTTGCCTGGGTTACGTATGTATGTGTGGGCGGAGCTGTCAATCGAGGGGTGAGACCCATTTGGGTTAGGGGCGTGTTTGTTTTGGTGATTTCAAATGTCAGCATTGGCTTTAAAACATCAGAGACCGCACCTTTAATCATAGACGACTAATATATAATAATGCAAATCTCTGGGACTGGGATTACACAGACTACATGAATGTTCAAAGAAACTTGCATTGTTTTTTCTTTCCAAAATTACAGCAGACTTTGAGCAGATGTCGTGAGAGGTGTCGTGTGACATCGTCGGAAAAAAACTGAAGTTAATGAATCCATATTTATAGCTGGACACCTGTTTGACGTTTAGAAATCATATAATTTTCCCTTTCACTCTGAGCAGGTTTATGATGTGTAGGAAGGCCGAGTGTCCTGTCGAGGTAAGCGGCAATCGTTCCAACATTTACTCACCGGCTTCTAAACACGGCTCCTGTTTCTCAAAATATTCCGGGGCGATGAGTTTCAGAAGTGAGTGGAAGAAGGTGACGTAAGGAAGCTTGCTGATGAGAACCAAAGACTGAGACACAAAATGTATAACAAAAAAGAGAAATGATCAAACATTCTGATAACTGACCTGAAATTATACTTTGTTAACAAGTAAGAAACTAGCAACAATCGAACACTCTGGTGGGGTGTGTGTGTACGTGTGTGTATGTGTGTCTTTTTAAGTACTCACACACACACGCGCACTCACACACACGCGTACTCACAGACACACACACGCACAGACACACACACGCACTCACAGACACGCACTCACAGACACACACGCACTCACAGACACACACACGCACTCACAGACACACACATGCACTCACAGACACACACACGCACAGACACACGCACTCACAGACATGCACGCACAGACACACACATGCATAATACTACATACCTAATAAAATGTGGTCTCAAGGGGAAAAATCATGTGATTTAACAGACTTGCATTCGGTCAACATTTAAAAGTTATTTTGCCCTTAAATGTGTAAATATTATGAACAGACAGAGACACTGGTGTGGTGTAACCTGATAAAACATGTTTACTTTGTTTAAATGGTATCTTTAAAAGCGAGCAAGGACGGTTGACACGGAGGCAGCGAGATCTCAGCGACGGCAAGATCCTGTGAACTGTGAGTAAACAAATCTACTCAGGAGCCCGAAGCTCAGATAAGAAGTTACACAAAAGTGTCACATGAGAAAGCACCTCGATTTGGCAAGAACTGAGTACAGGGACGTCACGTACTAAAACTAAACTAGCTGAAAATCCCTATTTATTGCAGGACAGCAACAGGTGCGTCATTTGTCCAGAATAATGTGTGTAATAAAGCAGTCGAGTGAATTCATGTCTTATGAGAACCTTCAGGAGAATCCCAGCAGTTGTAGTTTCTTTCTCTGTGCACCACCGCTACGTTAGACATAACATCCACTTACAAAGCCTCGGAGCTCACGTAGTCTGAAAGCAAATCACTATTTAACCAAAAGACTGATAGGAGTAACAGAATCCAATAGCTCCACCACACCGTGTGCTCCCTCGTGCCTTGGTGTTACTCAGTATTTTAGTATTTTTCAGTATTTTACAAGCGCTCCTTTCCAGGGTCGTCTTAATCAATACGACCGGCAGCGATGAGACATGGTGGCGTCGTGCTTGTGTGGAATGTGAAGACTTTGCTCTACGCACAGAACTGCACTGTGGATCTTGGCTTCAAGATAAAAAACTGGATTCTTAAGGGTTTGATGGGCAAAACTGTCAACAAACATATTTTAACGTGCCGGCTTACTGGGGTGTAATGCCCCTTTTCCACCGAGGCAGTTCGAGTGCTGGTTCGGAGCCAGAGCCTAATTCAGAACCAGTTCTTTCTGTTTCGACCGCCAAAGCAAAGGCTCTGAACCAGGAAAAGTGGTTCTTAAGTAGCACCAAAACGTTGCTGGTCTAGACTTAAGAACCGCTTGTGGTGGGAGCTGGGGGCGGGGCTACTGTTAGCGCATTTGTTAATGTACCTTAAGTTTACTAATGTTTAATACATTTTTACTTTACCTTGATATGATCAGTTATCAGCACACATGATAGTAGGTAGCTACATGCTAAGGCTAAATTTTTTTTCTGTATTAATGATAAAATAACTTTATGTACTTTATCGATTACAACCTCTGTTTATAAAGATTACACGGAGCTGCACGTACACGTTTTATTCGCCGCGTTTGGATGCCAATGTAGGTTCGCAAAGCCATGAGCATTAACAGTAAAGCAACATCCGCCATTGTTGTTGTGTTTGCCGCTGCTGTGCTAACGTTGCTGGGACACGTGACAAGTATACAGTGACGTCACACTCTCTAGCCGGTGGAAAGGCAAACCGGTTCTTAGAAGGTTCGCCAGTGGAACCAACTTTGAACCAGCACTAGCGCTAGCTCTGAACCAGCACCCGGTTCTTTCCGGTGGAAAAGGGGCATAAGAGTACTGGGGAGAAAAAAGGCCAAATGCTAGGTGCCTAATGAATCAAGAGCATTTTAAAAGACGTGTAAGCTGCATGAGCTTATAATGTCGAACACAAGCGACACGTGGGATTCACAGGGTTTTATGGCTAATGAGACTTTAGTCGCTTAGTGTATTTAGATTAGCTGTGTGTGTGTGTGTGTGTGTGTGAAGCTATAAGAAATAAAAGCTTTCTCTGATCTACATATTTATACCAGCTATATAGAAGCGTGTAATACACACACTTTACACAACAACTCGGAATTCTCAAACCTGATTGGTTAGAAAAGTCTGATTCATTCATTCGTTCAAAATATTATTCAAATAAGAATTTATTTATTTATTTTTTAAATTAAAATTGTCAATAAGATTTACATAACGAATGATTTTTTTTTTGCCTTTATTTCCATAAACCTTTATGGAAGAATTCTCCAGAGTCAGCGCGAGTCTTTAGACCGACGAGCTGACTTTTCCTCTCTTATTAACGTCAGGAGAGAAAGAGAGAGATGCCGTGATGTCGTGAACAGCTGCAAGAAGATGAACGACAACACGGACTAACTTGTTTTATGGATTTCAGCATTAAGAATAAAAGTTTAAGACTGAAAAATAAAAAAAATAAAAAGGATATAAACTTAAATGTTTACTAAACGTCTGTGTCGTGTAGAGTGGATACGAACGGTGCTGTGAATGTCTGTGGCTCACCTTCTGAAAATAGCCCCTCTTCAGTGTTTTATCTCGAACTTGCCTGAAGTAAACATAACCGTAGAAATGCCCCTGGTCTTTCTAAAAGGCAAAAAAAAAAAAATTATTTTAATAATACAGTATTGACTAATAATTATTATTAGTATTAATTATGAAACTGTTTGTGCTGTAAGTAATTAACACTAAACCATATGAAACTGGTGCATAAATAAAAAAACAATAAATATTTCGGCTGAAACGTTTCTTTCTTCCGAAGATTTCTAACCTTGAGGCAAACCGGTGCGTCTCTGTCGCAGTGGTCCAGAAAACATCTGAGCGACGACTTTCTGCCCGCCGCCTGCCGGAACCGGAAGCAAAACTGTGTGTCCCCTAAGCAGCCTGTTAACGGAAAGAGGAAAGGACAGAATCATCATCCAATCACCCGAAATCTCTGGGATTCTTCAGGCGTATTTAGAGAGTTTTCCATTTTCTTCCAGATCTTTTTTTTTTGGTGTGTAAAATAGGAAAGACTGCAGTTATTTGTGATGAACAGTCAAAACAGTACAGATCCTGCACGGGTTCTAATGTTTATCATATACATAAGGATAGTTTCTCATATGTTGCGTTTGCTTGAGTTCCTACAAGTTATTAAGGCGACGCGATCCCTCGTCTGGCTTCTTGCGCCTATATCCATGTTGGTCGTCGCTTGGACGGAGTCCTGGAGTTTCAGTCTCAAAACAACTGACCCTCACATCCAAAAGACTTCTATGCAGAACAGACATTATTGTGGGTTTAAAAATACAGATATTTTGTTCGATTTTCCACTTCTTATAAGTGGATCACGACAAAGAAATATGACATTTTATGCTTATTTGAATGCTTCTGGCATGAACTATAATTATTATGAAAATAATATTTTACAAAAGACTGAATACGGTTTTGCGGTTGGGGGGGGGGGGCACGGTGGCTTAGTGGGTAGCACGTTCGCCTCACACCTCCAGGGTCGGGGTTCGATTCCCGCCTCCGCCTTGTGTGTGGAGTTTGCATGTTCTCCCCGTGCCTCGGGGGTTTCCTCCGGGTACTCCGGTTTCCTCCCCCGGTCCAAAGACATGCATGGTAGGTTGAGTGGCATCTCTGGAAAATTGTCCGTAGTGTGTGAGTGTGTGTGCCCTGTGATGGGTTGGCACTCTGTCCAGGGTGTATCCTGCCTTGATGCCCGATGACGCCTGAGATAGGCACAGGCTCCCCGTGCCCCGAGAAGTTCGGACAAGCGGTAGAAAATGAGTGAGTGAGTGAGTGAGTGAATACGGTTTGATTTGATGTATTTTATGCACTAGACTTTATTCCACAGCACCAATAAAGCTGTGTTGCTGAGGAATGTCCAGGTCAGCTTAAAGCCGTTTCAGACTGCACTGTAGTGCAGAGCAGCTTGAACAAGTTCCCTGCCCTTCCTACACGATCAGTGAGCATCAGCTGGAGCAGGATGTGTTTTGGTGACAGAAGGTTAAACAAAAGATCCTGGTGCTACGTCAGCACTGTGTTTAGTGGGTGGAGATGCGGAAGAAAGGCTTATGCTGGCTATGAGCTGTGGGCTTGGGCGTGACCTTCTGACTGTGTGAGCCTCTGTTCGGAGAGGTCAAAGAGTGGACTGTGTGTGTGTGTGTGTGTGCACGCGTGTGTGTTACTCGGCTGTCTTATAGGGTGTGACGGATGGATTACCTCACCTTCCAAGTTAACTCTAACAACAAGGCCTATTCGATAGACAGATAGAGACAGACAGGCGGATGGACAAAGAGCGAGAAACAGACAGACGGACGGAAAGATAGATAGACAGACGAACGGAGAGAGACAGACAGACAGATAGATAGATAGACAGATGGATGGAAGGATAGACAGAGAGACAGATATGATGAGTTTCCCAAGAGTGAGTGAAAGAGAAAGTACATTCATAATTGTGAAGTCTGAGCGATCCTAAAGATTGCCCTCATTCACAGCACAAACTCCAGCTGTTTTTTTGTCCTTCTTTCGCTTTTTCATTCGATATAAATTCTTTCCTACTTAAGCAAACCTTTTCGGAAGCAGAAAACTAGAATAATCCCAGAGTCTTATACTTTAGTTGTTCCTCTTGGTTTTGCGCTAAGACACTGCAGATGCCTTGAGCACATGGGAATAAACTGCTTCCCTTCTGGCTGCACTCCGTGTGTCCCTCTCGAGTCTCCCATGCAAAGTGAGGAAAGGCAACGTGTTCCTGATGTACACATGCCAACAGAACCCGCTCAGACAGGCAGAACGGCCACGCGCGTCATTTAAACGTTACCCTGTGTATATACGCTGTGTTTCCCTCACCTACACAACGGCAGAGTCAGAGCTAACGGCTTCAGCAGGTCCTTCCGGTACCAGAGAACCTTCTCCTATCCAGGAATGTCAGAGAACATAAAAGCTCCCTTTTCTCGTCGACTTTAACACTTCTGTGATTTATGATGTGTTCAGATGCAGCACGCAGTGTTCAGGAATCACACTCAGGAGTTAAACAGAACAATCAACACTTTGGTTCTGCCGTTTGATTTCAACTGAAAGGAGAAAAGCAAGTCCGGAATGTTTTATAGAACCAAACCCGGATTGGGAATTTTCCAGAAATTCATGGACTTTTTTTTCTGCATACACAATTCAGGTTCTTCTGGAACACAAGCATTTATACTGCCATTCAATCACATGACACTTTAATTATTTGATACAATACTGCCATTAACACTAATTAAGGTAAATACCAACCCAATGACAATGTTTACCTTTTTTTTGGATATATAATTTGTTTACTGATCAGATTATTAAATCAAAGCTTTTGCAGCTTTCTGATGACAGAAATGACTGAAAAAAAAACAGCAAAGTGCTTTAAAAATCCTCTTTGATTCACGAGTGACAAACATGAGTCGAGCCATCAGGTAAGTCATGACATCTGTGTCAACACCGTGTAAAGAGCTGATCAGTAATTCAGTCCGTCTCACTGTTATTTCACTTCATCCTGCAGAAATGCTCAGGAGGAACTCAGACCAACTTGAACAGCAAAAACCCAGAAAGCCAAATAAGTGACTTGAATGATTCAACAATCAAACAGCTGATGTGGTACAACAGGATCTTTTTATTTCCGCTCTCTCACAACTCCAGTTCCATTAACTGCTGAAATTGAAAAAGAGGAAACCTCACTCGTTCTCACAGTCATGCACTCGCAGGATCGCTTCTCGCTCGCTCACTCCTCGTGTGCCCTCTCACGCTCACTCCTCGCTCACTCTCCTTGCTCGCCTCGCTCTCTCCTCCCTCTCTCCTCGATCAATCCTCGCTCGCGCTCACTCCTCGCTCGCGCTCACTCCTCGCTCGCGCTCTCTCCTCGCTCGCGCTCTCTCCTCGCTCGCGCTCTCTCCTTGCTCTCACCTTGCTCTCTCCTCGCTCGCGCTCACTCCTCGCTCGCCCTCTCTCATGCTCACTCCTCGCTTACTCGCCCTCTCCACGCTCACTCCTCGCTCACTCTCCTTGCTCGCCTCGCTCTCTCCTCCCTCTCTCCTCGATCACTCCTCGCTCGCGCTCACTCTTCGCTCGCGCTCACTCCTCGCTCGCGCTCACTCCACGCTCGCGCTCACTCCACGATCACTCCTCGCTCGCGCTCTCTCCTCGCTCGCGCTCACTCCTCGCTCGCGCTCACTCCTCGCTCGCGCTCACTCCACGCTCGCGCTCACTCCACGATCACTCCTCGCTCGCGCTCTCTCCTTGCTCTCTCCTCGCTCGCGCTCACTCCTCGCTCGCCCTCTCTCATGCTCACTCCTCGCTCGCGCTCACTCCTCGCTCGCCCTCTCTCATGCTCACTCCTCGCTTACTCGCCCTCTCCACGATCACTCCTTGCTCTCTCTCTCTCATGCTCACTCCTCGCTCACTCGCCCTCTCCTCAATCACTCCTTGTTCTCTCCTCAATCACTCCTCACTCTCTCCTCGCTCGCCCTCTCTCATGCTCACTCCTCGCTCACTCACCCTCTCCTCGATCACTCCTTGCTTTCTCCTCGATCACTCCTCGTACCTGCTCACGGTGAACAAACCTCGAACAAATAATTTTTCTCTTTAGGAAAATATTAGTCTCACACCAGCACACACACACACACACTAACACACACACACAAATGCTCTAGTATGCACACCGGCTCTCCTCTCACACACACACGCACACACTTCTGCTCCTTTGCCCCAAGCATTAAAAGCTGTGTGTAAGGAGCAGGTGAT